>NC_134552.1:46671792-46972525 GCF_025594145.1 Primulina tabacum | reverse complement strand
ACGAAAGTCAAACCTAATGAACGAAATTCAAATAAAGAAAAATTGAAAACGTATATGTTGATATGATGCGATATGGACATGTTTATGCTTTGTCATGTCATGTTTATGCTTTGTCATGTAATGTTTATGCTTTGTCATGTCATGTTTTTGCTTATACTTTTGAGATCATGAAATGAATTTTAATTACTGTAATTTTCACGGTTGCATGTTATGTATATGTACTTGCTATTACGATTCAGGCGTGTTGGTTCTTTAGACTCACTAGGTGTGATTGATGTAGGTGAGCATGATGATGTGAAGATTGGAGGCGCCGAAGACTGGGTAAGCGAGACTGGATGTGCGCACGCTAACCCGAGGACCATATTTTTTCCGTACATTATGTTTATGAGTTAGGAGTAAACATAGATATTTTTATACACTATCGCATATTTGAATTATTTTAAATATCAGTCTAGGGTTTGATGTTGAGATTTTCTTTTTAACTGTAGTATTTTTTTACCAGTAGTTGAATACTTTTATTTTAAAACATGTGATTCACAGCTGTTATCGCATGCATGCTCTTAAATGTAATTTTCGAAAAATAGTTTTAAAAAAATTTCTAGTAGTATTTTAGTAGCACGAGTCGTTTCACTAGGTGTGAATGGTGCAGCTGAGGATATTTATGATGATATGGGAGGACTTGATGGTTGAACTAGCTGGACTGATAGTGCACATAATCCGAGGACCTTTGCTAGTTTCTACGCGTTATTATGACTTTAAAGATTTTATGACTTTTATGCTTTCGAGTGGTTTTTGAAAGAATTTAAGAGTTTATGATATTTTTGAAAAATGTTAATTTTAAGTTTGGTTTGACGATTTTATGTTTGCACTGCGATTTGGATTTCCAAATAATTAGTTGGTGAATTTATTTTAAATGGTGCAAAGTATATTTATATATGTATAGTGTTCGGCCGAAATTTTTAAAAATGAAGAAGAAAAAAGTATCTTGTATATTCTAAAGAAAAATAAGTAGTAGACGTGTAGAATCGAGTGCTTACCGCTTTATCAAAAGTTATAGCTAGTGGTTATGGTGCAACTCAAATCTTTTAAACCGCAGAGCAGCTCAAGCACCATGGTTCGATCGCTCTACCAAGCAGGGACAATTATTGCACTCAACAATCTCCCTCCCAATAATTGCACTATTTGCAATCAACGGGAATCGAATCCGTGACCTTGGCTCTGATACCAATTGTAGGACCGAGTGCTTACCGTTTTACCAAAAGCTATAGCTGGTGGTAATGGTGCAACTCAAATCTTTTAAACTTCACAGCAGCTCAAGCACCACGGTTCGATCGCTCCACCAAGCAGGGACAATTACTGCACCTGACAAGACGTTTCAATAATCTTGTAAACATCATGTAATTCGATCATAGACAATTCTTTTATCGGCTTATTGTTGCCTACCCACAACTTGTGCATTTTGGGCAAGCTTGTTAAATTTGTTTTGAAGCATTTCAATGTATTCCCTCAAATGCTCTTCATTTTTATGATGGCATTGATATCAACGCTATCCATCTTTTGCTAAGAAATATGCAAGAATATTTTCATGAGATTTAAAAATCACAATATCAAAAAAATAATTTTGACGTAAAGCTTGCCACCTTAATAATCTAGTCTTCTTAGGTTTAGATTATATTCTATTTTCAAGAAACTTTTACATGTGTGTTATCAACCTCTAAAGTAAATTTCTTTGCTACTAAATAATGGTCAGTTCTCAAATTTTTTTTTTACTGCATAAAATTCATTTTTGTTGATATGCGACGTATGGATTTAGCTTTTGAGTATACGTACCATTGTAATACATGCATGATTGTTCTCCTTATGGTGTGAGTTTTGTTAAAACTATTGCTCATCAATGATCATTGGCATCTGTGTATAATACAAGATCATCTTCATTATGAGGAATATCCATTTTTAGAAGTTTATTTTACAAATTTTCTTGAGTTGGCTATGCCTTTGTGTATTCTTCTTTCCATATAAATTTTGCAGCTTTTAACAAATAGACTAAATATTTTTTGGTATTTTGCTAGGCTATTAATAAACATCCTAGAAAAATAACAACTCCTAAAAGGTTTTGAAGTTGTTTCTTTTTTTTATTATGTTTGGAAATTTTTTCACCTACTCTACTTTTTGTTCTTTCAAATTATTCCTGAGTCATCGATTTTTATTCCGAGGAATTCAATCTTTCTTTTAGCAATGATTGTTTTCTTTTCAGATCAAATCAGTCCTTCTTTCTTACAAACTTTAGAGAAAATATCTAAATGTTTGATATATTCTTCCATATTTTTAAATGCTATTAAAACATCATCAATATAGACATACATGAATTTAAAATTATCTTTAAATAGGTTATTCAGTTTTATTTGAAATATCTGGGTGAATTAGCTAATCTCATTGGTAATACTTTCCAAATATAGTGACCTTTTGGTGCGGTGAAAGCGGCGAATTTCTTACTTTCTTTTTCAATCCGGATTTGGTAATTCCAGATTTACAATCAAATTTAGAGAATACTTTGGTGTTGCGTATACAACTAGTCAAATGTTCTCTACAAGTATAAAATACCCATCAAACTCCAATTTTTTTTTTGATTTATTGATAATAAATAACCAATCAGAGTTTGTTTATTTTGATCTCACCATGATTCTTACTAGAAAACCTGGAATGCTATATGGAGATATTCCTGCTTTTATTAGTCCAAGGTCCAAATGTTCTTTGATAATAATATGGATATCTTTTTTATCAATTATGTTCATCGAGATAAGCGTGCATCTGATAAATTTGACTTCCTTGATTTTAAGGTTGGATTTTACGTTGATTTTTATCCCACCATGCTAAAGGATCTTCATTGTAATTTTTTAATCTTTTTCTTGACATTCTAAGGATACTTTCGATTCAAACTCTATCTCATTATGGTGTAGTGCAATCTTGAGGAATTATATTTCTTCTTATCGGAGGTCTTATCTGCTCTCAATTGGAGCATTGTTTCTCCAAACTGTCTAGAATCTTTCATTTTTGGGTTCAGAACTTTTCCTTCATCACCAAGTTTGCTACGAAACTGGATTGAATTTTTTTTGTAAAACGTCTCTCTAAGTCTCTGGACTATGACTTTGTGATCACATGGTGTTGTGAATACTAATCTTTTAGTCTCATTTTCTTGTGTATATGATTTTTTTTGTCCAGCACCTCGATTAATATTTCTATCATCTTAATCCTTTTACATAAGATTAATATTTAAATCTTGTTTAGCAATCTGAGGGGAAATTATTCTTCCAATTCTTTTGGAAAAACTTCTCTTTTTACTGTACAGATTCCAGCCATTGAATCAATACAAGCAAAAAAATATTATGCTTTATGTTGTTCATATAACATCCCTTTTGGGATGTATATTGATAAAGCGATCCTGGAAATTGGATTTTCCATGTTCTATCTTCTACCTTGAATTATATTTCATTCTCCTGTATTTTCCAAGGTTTATGTTCATCAAGAAACTCTAGCCTAAAAACTAATTGATCAAGTTCTTTTCTTGAAATTCCTTGAATGTGAACTTCCAATTCTATGATATTGATCATCCCTTGGCAAATTCCTACTATAGGTTGTTCCAAATAGTATATAATATTACAAAGAAATTGAATTCTTTGTCTTATAATATCAAATACTATTTCAACTTCCCTCCATCCTTCTGAACATATAAATTTTCCTAATGTTGAAAAACTTTTTTGTTCTCGATTGAAATTTTTTTTACAGATGTTTTCTCCCATCTTTGACTTTTTATTATATCTCCTTGAAAATATAATCTTCTCGATTCAAGTTTAAGACTTTGATTTCTTTGTAGAATCGATTTGTCTTGAATCTGAATATATATTTCCTGTATTAAATGAAACTCGATTTTTTCTGGATAATTGCCTAAGCAGCTTTTCCAAATTATTCTTGTATTTTAATAAACTCATTTCTAATTAATAATTCTGAATGATGTGTATTATATGGAGAATATAAAATTTGATAGGTAATCGAATATGATTTATTACGCCTAAGCAACTTTTACAAATAATTTTGGTATTTTAATAAACTCATTTCTAATAAATAATTCTGAATGATGTGTATTATATGGAGAATATAAAATTTGATACGTAATAGAATATGATTTATTACTCTCTTTCATCAGCCTTTTTTCTTTGAAGTTTTGATGCACCGTCAAAGCTGGGCTGAAATCTCGATATGCCAGGTTGTAGACAATTCTTGGATAAATTACTCAAACAATTTTTCCTTCAAAGAGATTCGCTGAGATTGTTCCCAGCATTGAATCTTGAAGGTTACACATTCTTTTATCGCATAAAGCAATATCAAGGGTTAATCTATTCTTTCTTTAAAAGTAACTTTTATCATAATTTGGATTGCTTCTATATGAATCCCCGACATGGTTCGTGCTACTTCTATCTTGAGTTTTTGCAATTATTCCATAATTTCTTCAGAAATAATTAATTGCATCTCTATCCGGTTTCTCAAAAGTTCCATTGTGATTGTCATTTTTCTTCTTGAAACTTTATAGATTAGATGATGTTTTCTGTTTCTTAGACCAAGATTTCCTAAGAACTTTTTACATGTCCTGCAGAGAATCATTGATATCTCTGTAGACTAAGATTTTCTCTCATGATATTTTGGATCATGTTATGAGATATTGTTGTCTGGATAAAGAAAGAAGACAAATCCTCATGTGTTTCGTGTCAAAACACTTCATCTTTAGTCAGATTTTGATCGTGTTCTATCATATTCTTCCTGACTTGAGATTTCATCTTCTTCATATCTATTTTCTTCTGAGGCAATATCTTCAAACTAGTATACTTGAACAAGATCTTGTAATAAACTACTTCTTCAATATACATGGTCATATCGAAGCATTTTATTTCCATCATTTTCTGGACAATTATCAAAATACGACCTCTTGCTCCACATGTCCAGAAATTACAATCTTTAAAACTTTCATTAGCTTGGGTATGACTCTTCTGGAAGTTTTCTTTGTAGGTGTTCTTCTCATGCTTCGAGATGTGCGCGATGCTTGGGATGCCATCTTACTCCTTGATGGTTCTGTTCTCTACCATGATTTTTAAAATCTAACTTTTTGTCTAAACCATATTGTCCTTGATTTACAAGAACTAATTCTACTTCTTCCACTCCTAGCATAAGGGTGAGATTTGAAACTCTTCATTTTCTGCTTTTGTGACTTACTTCCAATTATTACTGGAAGATCATTTTTTTACTATATAAAGAAATAAGCTTATTAACACCCCTTAATCATTTAAAATTATTTTGTAATGCTGCCATATGAGACCATTCTACAATTTTCGTTTGTGAAAAGAGGCTATTCGTGCCAATGAATCTGGCTTGTCAGGGACATATTACTTAATTAGCATTTATCTCCAGGAACTTGGCAATTTGGTGAAGATAAGTAGCATTGATTTTCCTCCACCCTTTTAACTCCATCTATATTTAGTAAATAACATAATATATTCATCCACTAAATATATTTCTTGTAATTCAAGACTATATAGAGCTTGGGTATATTTATTTTCCTTCTTTGTGTCTTGACTGTTAAAATAGTCCACCCCAATTGATAGGATCGGTTAAAGGAGAAGGAGTGTTTAGAAAGGGGGTTGAATAAACACTCACGGTTTTTAACTCTTTTTCCAAGGTTTGAATCAGTTTAGTTCAACAGATTTAATCTTTAATTTTTTCAAACCACCGAAATTAAGTTTCCAACAATTTCTCCCTTTTTGGTGTTTGACAAAACTTGTAAAGTATGAACTGATCAACTGAACTTGAAATAATTTTCAATTTCATTGTAGATAAAATAACTTTTCCAATGTAGAGATTCGTACAAAAAATAAAGAAAACAGAATCTTCAAGTCTTCAACCATTCAACTGAAGTCCGTTAATCTTCATACATTCTCTTTCTTTCCTTTTTCTTCTTCTGTCTCTTTAATAATTTTCTCCTTATTTTCAAGCACATCCACTTTTCTTGTTACTATGCGGACGTCTGCTGCAATATCTGATACTGCATTCATCATAATGTTCTGCAGCAGGTCAATTCTTTTAGTGACCTTTTCTTCAAGAAAGTCAAATCGCCTGCCGACTAGTGCTTGAGTCTGGAAGTGCGATTCAGTTGACAATCTATCTTTCTTGATTTCTTCAGTTTGGATATAAAGAGCAGATACACTCTTGTTAAGCTGATTCAGTCTGTCTATTGTAAATTCATAATTTGAATTGAGCTTCAAGGTATGTGCAAGCTGAGTGGATTGTATTGCAGAGATAGCATTCATCATACTAAGTAGGTTCTACTGAACGGTTTGAAGTTCTTCAAACAGGACATCAGTGTCTGAAATTCTAGGAGACACGGCTCCAGAAGTTTCTGGAATCTGTTCCCTTTGTTTTTGATTAAATACAACTATCGCACCGTCAGTTGGTTCAGTTATAAGCACAGCTATCTTTGAAATATATTCAGTTTCATGGTTTATTAAGATTTCATGCATTAGGGCTTTAAGTTGCATTTCGCGCTCGAACGAGGAACGAAGACCGGGGATAATCAGGAAAATGCTTTATTAACTGATTATTTTTAATTATTTAATATATAGTGTAATTAAGTATGATTTTTGAAAATGGGCTTTGGTTGTGTATTTTTACTCATCAGGTCATATTTTTAACCGATGCGCAAATTTTAACGAGTCAAGGGACTTTTTGAGGGTACGAGCAATATTTTCAAAAATGTACCTAAACGAAATATTTTTCACGATTGTTTTTGGGATTAAAGGGATTATTTTATTTCTCAATGGGCTTAAAATCCTTTCTACCCTTTTAATTTTTATTAAAAGCTCATTAGTTCCTAATTAAATCACTTAATCACCATCCAAA
Organism: Primulina tabacum; assembly: GCF_025594145.1. Taxonomy (NCBI): domain Eukaryota; kingdom Viridiplantae; phylum Streptophyta; class Magnoliopsida; order Lamiales; family Gesneriaceae; genus Primulina; species Primulina tabacum. Next base: position 46,965,583 of record NC_134552.1, on the reverse strand, counting down.
ACCCTAACATTACACACTCCAATACACGGCTGCCCCTTCCCTAGCAGCATCAACCTCCCATTCGAAATTTTCAGTAGCCTCACTTCAAGTTTCTCTCATGTTTTCAAAGAAAAATCATTCCCCGCCTCTTCAGTGCTCATCCTACGCGTAGTTATCAAAGTTTCCGAGCATTTAAACGTAAAGGCAGGCCATAAATATTAGTTTGCTTATCATTCACTCTACTTATTGATGATGTGTGCGTGTTTGCATGAGAAATTATTTAATCAAGCATGTGGTATCGTTTTTGTAAGGTTTTACATGAAATATGCTTACGTTTGTGTTGAAACTCATGTTTTTCTTGATATTGATTCAAGGGGCTGCTATGGCCATGGGTTAAGAGGTTGTAAACGTTGTGAGATGGGGCATCATGGTGCTGGAATCATGAAAGGGTCGAGCTTAGGGGAAAAACGTTAGGATTTGTTTTTGTGTTTGGGTTAGGTTGGAGGCTCGATCGATAGTTACAGTGAGGGCAGCAGTGTAAGGGATGCTTCATGGACGTGAAGTAGACCATGGTGGATCCGAGTCACGGCCTAGGGCATCTCGTGCATTCTGGTCTCGGGCTAGGAGAATATCGAGGTCGGTATTGGCGATTAGGGTTCGGCTTTGGTGATTACGGGTTTGTGCGTTTTGGCAGCGTGCATGGCATTGGGGGCTAGGTCTAGGTCGGTCCAAGAGGGTCCAGAAGTGGGCTATGAAGAGTTGGTTTGGGTCTTGTCCAAGCTGGTTTAGCCTAGGGATGAGAATTTGAAGGGTGGATGCAACTAGGGTTCGAAAAACTCGGTTCCATTAATTTCCAGCAAGATATAGCCAAGTTTAGGGGGTTCTAAATGGCTGGGATTTTGTTTATTAGGGGCTGGTAGGGTGCGAATATGTCATGGTATAAATTTGGGAAAGTTAGGTTATGTTTCGGGTTGATTCGGGCTAAAACGGGGACCCCGGTTCAAGTTTTAAAACGAATCTTATAAGTTATAAAATGGGCTCGAGTTTACGTCTAGTAAATGGTTATAAATATGTATTGAGGTGTTTTAAGGGGTTCGGTTGCCTTCGGGTCGATTTGAGGTCCAGGAGTAAAATGGTCGATTTGAGGTCCAGGAGCAAAATGGTCATTTTGCACCCCGATCGAGTTAGCCGTCCTCGCAGCGTTATGATCACAACTCTACAGGTTTTAATATATATGCTATCATGATCGTGACTTTTTATGTTAGTATGAAAATTACGTTGCATGGTTGATCTTAAGAAAAAAGTTATGTATATGCATGATTTTTATAAGTAGCGAATATGATGATGTGTTTTGAAGGATGAGAGTTGGTTGTGACTAATACGAATACGAATTCGATGACTGGTAAGGCCAAGGCTCAGTGGATAAGTAATATTGTCGCTGATATCCACGCCGCCTTGTACCATGGTTATACGTAGATGGATCCATCGAATAGAGTTGAGACGATAGAGCTGATACGAAAGTCACAACTAATGAACTGAATTCAATTAAAAGAAATGAACACTTATATGATAATATGTTGCGACATGTTTTTGACACGTTTATGTTTATGTTACCTTTATGTTCACGATTTTAAAATCATGAAATGTATGTTGATTACAGTACTTTTCACTTTTGAATGTTATGTATATGTACTCGTTATAACATTTATGGCGTGTTGAGTCTTTAGACTCAATAGATGTGAATGAAGCAGGTGAACATATTGATGAGGTGCTGAAGGTGCCAAGGACTAAGTATGTGGGGCTGGATGTGCGCACGCTAACCCGAGGACCTTATTATTTCCGCATATTATGTTTACGAGTTAGGAGAGATTATGGATATTTTCATACTCTGTCATTATTATATGTCGATGGTTCTCACGATTTTTGCAAGTTTTACTTTTGAATCACGATGCTCGAACGTCTAGGGTTTGACTTTTTGGAATATTTTAACTGTAGTATTTTTACCAGCATTGAAATCCCCTTATTTTAAAATGTGTGTTTTACAGCAGATATTGCATGCATTCTTGTAAATATTTATTTCGAAATTTAGCTTTTACAAAAATAGTAGCATTTCATAAACTCTCAATCTAAACACGAGTTGGTCAAAAATATAATATGAATTCATCAATGCATCAAGAAAACAGAATCAAACTTGCTTGAAAACTCGTAAATCACATCAATCTTTAGACAAAAATATGATTCAATAAATATATAATAAGTTTTCATCGATACATCAAACGAACGATTAAAACATGTCTCATTTCCGAAGATAAATTATTTGAAGATGATCCTACACTTGAAAGGTTCCCTGATCATGGACGAAAACGATGGTATGCTTGATTTATTTTTCCAAACCCTAACCGCCCTCTCGTTGTTATAGTAGGTATGAAAGCCAAATTGTGGTTTGGTCTTTCACTTACTCTAATGTAAATTGATCTTTATTTTAATAATATTTTAGGATTTTATTCAATTATAACATTATACTTTATCTGTATACTCATGCATGCTGCATAGATAAAGTTCTTGAATATACAATAAGTACCATAAGGTCCGCCTCACAACTTAAGATCAATAAATTTGTTGAGAAGTTGTAATGACGCATGTGGAGAGTCCTATAAGTAATGACGCATGTGGAAAGCCCGTGAGGGAAAAGGCCCCAGAGGGAACCCAAGATGGGACAAGGCCCCCGAGGGAGCCCAAGATCGGGATAGCCCATGGTCATTACAATAAAAGGCGCCTTTTATTGTAACGACCATTTCTCGATTTATGCGTGTCATCCTTGCGCAGGGGCCATGCTAATCTTCTCTGTATCGTTCCAATTTTATCGGATGTCAACCCGAAAATCAGATTACGTATAAGCCATGCATAATTGCTAATATTTAAATTAAAAATGAATTTTTATAAATATATGAAGTGTTTAATTCATTTTATAATTGTTAAATCATGATTATTTATTTTAAGAGTAGATGGTTAGTTTTATCTTTTCAGGATAAATACGCGAGGTCAGGCCGGAGTTTGGAGATTAGAAATAAGATTAAAAATAAGAAAATATTCCTAAATTTAATTTAAGTCAAGGAATTATTTAATTTAAAGAAATAGAATGTTTTAGAATTTATTTAATTAATTAGAGCCAAGTTGGTAAATAAATTCTTTTAGGTTCAATATTTAATTAAAGCTTAAATTAAAATATGTAAACAAGATAGAATGAATTAATCTAAGTATGAAGTATTCAAGAAATTAAACATAGTATTTAAATGCTTAAAGTTAAATCCATGCAATGCCATGCAAGAGGTCATTATAAATTAAGGTGTAAATTCATTAAAATGTAGAATGGGTATTTAAAACTTTAAGCAATTAACATACAAGATGTAAACAATAAAACACCATGCAAATAAGTAATAATTTTGGGTCCAACATTTAAAATATTCAAAGGTGGATAACTCTCCATTCCAACAATTCCTAATTACAATTCATGGGGTATTCATTTCTCATTTTAATTATCTAATGGGTAGTAAATTTAAATGCAATAACATACCTGATTTCTACTCAACCTATTAGACAACAAAAGCGTGTAAATGCAGTAGGAAATAAGGAACAAACCAACGGCAATAAGGGGATTAAGAAACAATTCAAAACCCTTCACCTCCTTCACTTGTAACTCTCATTTTAATGTATATTATGGACCCTTTAACACCATTATTAACATTCCTCTTCCTTACCTACATGTCCTACATTCATATGCTCAAAAGAATCAGTAGGAAACATCTGAGAAAAATCGTGAATTAGCAGCAAGGAGGAGAGGGTAGGAACAACAACACTAGAGGAGGAAAAACAATTCATATCCATTCAACTTCTTGACTTGTAACCTCCAACTAAATGCACTTCAAGACTCCTTTATCACCCCTTGTAACCTTCATACTCATTACCTAGCAGCCCTTCATCCATAATTTCGAAATTTACAGAAGAAAACAGCAGCTAAAAATCGAGAATAACAGCACAAGAACAAGAAGGAATTCTCAACTCCGACTCCGTCGCTCGTATTCGTCGTATTGGTTTGTTTTATTCAAAACAATTTCCAGGCATGTATATATTGTTTCTTTTCTCTTCAATCAAGTCCTATAGATATTTTTAAACCATTATATAACCATGATTCAAGCAATATATCGAAATTGACAGCAAGTTCTAAAGTAAAAATCTGCACAGATTTTTCTATGCTCTTTTTGTTCAACTTCATGGTTTGGTCGCTTTTGTGGATTACAGGTAGTTGTTCGATTCCAGACACTCAAGGCTGCTTCTAGACATGATTTAGAGTATGTTAGGGTGTTATTGGTTCATTGGTTTGAGTCCATAAAATTCGAACAAGGCATGACAGCAACTATTTTCCATAAACTACAGAATTGTATTCAAGATTCTGTCATATGGGCGTTTAGGGTGGTGTTCGAATCCTGGCTGTCCTAAGGGCTGTAGCCATGGTTAGAACTCTCTCCTTATCATGTCTAGGACGTGACCAAGTCAGTCTTTCCATGCTTGGTTCACGGCCCATCAAATTTTTACAGCAACATAGCATACGTCCCACAGTTTCAACATTCTAAATTTTTGGGTGAGTGAGTTTCGGTTGTTGGGTGGTTAGATGGATTGTGGTTGGCTTGTAGCCCATAACCACGGTTCATACAACACTCCAACATGTCTAGGTCGAGCCATGGTCAATCAAATGGCCATTGGAACGATACAAGACAACAAAACAATTCAAGATACACCACTGCACAGAATTTAAATTCTCGGTTGTCATGTTTCATTGTCCTAGGTGTTTGATTGGCTTGTGGTTGGCTTTTAGCCCTTAGCCATGGTCCAAGCCATGCCTTAGGATGTTGGTAAGAGTTCTTGGAAGGTGGTTCAAGCCATTGGTCAATAAATTTCAGAGTTTACACCACAAACGCACAAGTTGCCACTGCTGGTTTGTTTTTTTTTTACAGCAACTTTCATCTTCGGTTTTGAGGTTGGTTTGAGTTCTTGGTTGGCTTTTAGCCCATGGCCTTGGACTGGAAAATACCTTAATGAGTTAGGAAAGTCGTGTTTTTGGCCGTTTGTAATTTGGTCGAGTTTAGAGGTCGTACGAGAATTTACGGTGAAAGGTGCCAAAATGACTAGAAAAAGTGTTTTATGTTTTTGGATTCCTTTCATCCATTTTCGTGTTTTATAGTTATTATGCATAATTTTCAGTATGTTTGAGGTATTTTTAATCATGGTTAAACGTCGGTTTAATGTTGGTTCGGGTTGGTACGAAGCCATGGTTAAAAATCAAGTTGTTGGTCCGAATCGTCCCGTTTGTTGGTTCTATTGTTAAGATTTTGTCAAGTTACGATTTATTGCATGTGTCACATATTAGTAGTAAGTCGCAGAAAGCTTGGGAACGATCCAACTCATCCGGTAAAAATAAGGTTATAATTATATTACGTGCATAAAAATATAAAATGTTTATTTTTGAGATATATGCTATATGTCTTGTGGCCACCTTACGTTTATGGGTTTGGAAGTCGGTAGGCGCAACCGAGGACCTCTCCGCCCGGTGACTTACGATCGGTTTATGATTATGTATGGGTACGGACATCCAGTCCAAGGGCTGTGATTGATCTCCACCGCCCAGTATACTGTGGTTTAGTCTGATCAGGCGCTTACGCTATGTTATGGGCCACTTGCTTAGAAACATTATCTCTATCAGAAAAATTATGATATGTTATGACATAGCTCTATTGAGCAAAGCTTTTACGTATGAATTTTCAGATATGCACTTAGTTATAATTATTCATGATACGATTTTCACCATACGCTCTACGATACTTTATTTTTATGATGCATGCGATTTTATGATATATTTACTTGTTATTCACGATATATACATGTTGAGTCTTTAGACTCACTAGACTTGATTGTTGTAAGTATTGACGAGGTCGAGACCGCGGGCGGAGACCAGTGAGCGATCTTGGGACAGCAGTAGTAAACCCGAGGACCTCATGATTTAGTTTATGCACCTTTTATTATTCAAACTCAGTTTTAATACGTTGGATTATTTTTAAATTGATGTTTACGTTGGATTATTTTTAAATTGTTGGTTGAAAATAATATTTGCTTCCGCTGTTATTTTAAAGTTAAAAATTATTTACATGTTTATTTTATAAATTGGGAAAATTATTTATTTATTTAGAAAAATTTTAATAATTCCGTAAAATTATGAATACGAAATACGGGCCTTTACAGTTGGTATCAGAGCCGACCTCTCTTAGTACGGTGTGATTCGGGGACGAACCAAGCGGAAGCTGGTGGGCATGTGAGGCCCGGGGCCGAAGAGGGCGGGGGGTGATCGCCGGTGCCATCAGTTGCACGGACAATGAGCGGCTCCTGGCAGGCTTCTAGGTGGAGGGAACATGAATGAACCGACCCACACGGGAATGAGAGGGATTTTGAGACTGTTCAATGTAATGGACTGTACAGTTGAAGAGGGCTTAAAAGATTTGATTTGTACTACTCATATCACGAAGTTGCATCTTCTTTTCGGTAGCTCATCACATAAGAACTCCAAAGTTAAGCGTGCTTGACTTGGGGAAATTTTGGGATGGGTGACCTCCTGAGAAGTTTCCTAGGGTGCGTGTGAGTGAGGACATAAGCACGCTGGAAAGAATCGTCTTGGTACAGTGAGGACAGTCGTCAAATCTGGGGCGTTACAGAAGTGATCGTATATTCTAAACAGTTTTCTAGTCAAATCAGCCACCTAAAACAAGGATAAAGGTTGCTCTAGTTCAAGATTAGCATCTGTCATGTAAATTCTATGTTTCATTGGAAAGGGCATGAAGATTTCCATTCATGTTGATGGGTGATCATATGATGATGCACTGAACAACACTACCCAGGACTGTACAATTGGCTCTCACTTATCGAGTGGAACAGTCCACAGTTATGGTTGTACACCATTAGTTCTTTGACCCGAGATAATATAGAGGCTATACATACTAGCATGCCCTTTGTTCTGTTTACCGACTCAATTGAGGGTCATCAGATGGCGAGGTTAGGTGTACTTTCAAAATACGTAGGAACAAATGTATTATAGTCGGGGATTCACCGTTTACCTATGGGTGAAGATATCCTATGCGATATGATGAGCTAATAGTGCAAGAAGTCTCTGGGCAAAGCAATAAATGTGCTTTAGCGAAATGTGTTTTTCTAGTTGTCACTATTAGTACTCAAAGAAAAATCACATCGTTATCGAATTTATATGAAACTCCTTATATACAAATGGTTGGAGATTCGATCGGGCTATATGTAATGAAGGGACCGTACTGTACGCTAATCATGAGTAAAGATTCTTGCAGGCACTATCAATGTTACCTAGGGGATAATGGGGCGATGCTACTAGACATTCTTCCCATGATCCGATTGGTGTAATTAGAAATGAGTTATGACATTCTTGATCAAGGCGTTGATGAAAATAATGGGGCTAACTAGGGTAAGCCTAAATAAGAATAAAAGTTATTTTGAATAACATGGAGATGTAAACCCACGGCTAGCTGTATTCCCGAATCATTGAGGATCACACAAGTATCGAATTCTATGTTCCTGTTGAGAAACTCCAAATTCAACATGAAGCTTATAAAGAAGTTTAAATGTGTTTAATTAATTTGATAATTATGCAGGTTAGTGATAATTTACGAGAGCCATGACAAATTTTCTAGGTGTATGTTAGGCTCTCTTACGTGTTTCAATTTTAATTATTTGATAATTAAAAGTATATCTAGTTTATCGTCCGTTCCTACTCCATAAATTTGTATCTCAATGTACCATGGATATTTAATGTGAATATTAGAATTAATGGGAGATCAAGATTTGAAGTCAGTGGGCCCAATCCTCGGAAAGAGTTTTGAAGATCGAAGACATGTAAAATATTTTAAGCTTATATAATATTGCATTTGTATCCCTGCATTTACCTAGGTTATGGACATGGATCCGTATATGGCTTGTTCGGATTAATTAGCTCTCGGTTATCAATCATCATTTATTATTTATGATGTATATGCTATATTATAAATAATCATTATGTGAGTTATTATTAAAATAATTACAAGAGTTGCATTAATCCGACAAATATACAAACGATATGGCACAAGTTTTTAAAATTAATGATGAGACAAAATTTTAAAATTAAAATCTCTCATTTTGGATGAGATCCAAATTTAAATCAAGCCTATTAAAAAAGATAATTAAAAGAAAGTTTAATAATTCCTTGTTTTCCATCAACAGTGGTTGTATGATAAACACTGCCTGCGGTCAGTGTCTGGCTCATAAAATTGGAAAGGCCTGGACGCCAGAAAGCATTGACTTCCACTGACATATTTGATGTGAATTACGTGGAACTTCCATGAATTCGGCTAATAAAATTGGAGGATCTCATGGCGACCGTTCACAAAGGTTCGACATTGATTGGTCGGGCTCGACACATGAAGAGAAAGGGGATCATAAAATTGGGCCCTCCTCAAACGTGAGGCAAAATTGCGTAAGGGTTACAAGGAGTTGCAATTAGGCTATACTTTTTGGAAATTGTAATTGGCTTATAAAATTTGGGATTGTAGTTTAGTAATTAGGCCTTGCGTACTCGCTAAGAAAATTGGATTTCCCATTTACATCAGAGGAGGGAGGCAATTGTAAAAACAAAAGCCCATATTTTACGTCTTACAAAATATTTTAAAATAGTCAGTAACGTTTATTTTGTTTCCATATCAGTAGATTTACGATTTCGTCACAGAATCCATTTCTATTATTAAAACAAGCTAACCGAACTCTAATTTTCAAGATTGGCTGAGAAAAATTGTTCTAAATTCGGAGAAAATACACACTAATGTCAGTCTTGTTGAACTGACAATTTATGCAATATGGTGGGACCCTAGTATGCAAGCTAAAGTGTAATATGTTCTCTTCTATATCAAATGAATTGTAGAGACAGTTTGAGGAAATATTAAATGTTGCTTACATTTGAATACATATGCAATAGTTGCATGGTACATGAACTAGCTCGTACAATGATACACACCACTTTCAAGGAGATCATGACTATATGCATGCAAGATGGGGCTCTGGCCCATGAGCGTGGTGTACATATAATTGAGCATATTGATAAGGTGGTGGGCCTGGAATATGTGATTCCTAACGAGTTACTTCATGACATCAATTTGTTGTCATTCTCTTCCTCATTTGACGGGTTTATGGTAAACTTCAATTTGAATAAGATAGATGATAGCCTTGAAAAACTAGTCAATACGCTTATGACTTATGAGGCCACCATAAAGCAAGAAAATTTTGTTTTCTAGTGGGCTTCTTGTTAGGGACGAAAAATGATCCACAAGGTAAGGGAAATAAATGTTCTGCCCCTTACAAGAAAAATAAGTTCAATAAAAGTGTGGGGACCCGGACGCTAATTCATCTTCTTAATCATTATTAGGATCAAATGTAACAATTAAGTAAATTGGGTCATAATTTTTTTTAAAAAAATACATGAGTGCGCAACATATGAAATAAATCTTATTTCATTTACATGATCAACATCAAGATCTAAAGTACAAGTCTTGTACAAATACAATCATAACCAACTATTGTTTATTCATTACATATCAAGTGATGAAACAAATCTACTTCTGGGTCCGAATCTCCACGCTAATCTCAATCTCTCATCCTCTTCTTGACCCTGATCATGTCCCACCAGTTGTGATGCACACATAAAAACACAACAACAGCCGGATAACTCCGGTGAGAAATATATTCCCAGTATAAACAACGTATACATACAATCATATAAGAAGATATAAAAGCATGGAACAGTTATCAATAACATGTATCATAATCTGAAAGACATGAATCGATTTAAAACTGTAAGCCAAACTCTGGACTCATAATCTCTTACTGGACTATTATCTAATCTAGGGATCCCGGTCGAATAAAAACGCAACAGTCTACCACCTACTCTCCCAGCTAGATGGTCGCACGTTCTTATTCTCCAGACTTTGGCATTCTGTATCGAATTTCTGCAATAAGAGTCGATCTACTCCTATGCGCATCGATACACCAAAAGTCTAGTGACTTGGCGGTTCTGCCAAAGACTAGGCACATCTGCCCAAGACTCTAACTCATGCTTTGCTATAAATCAATAGAATAAACATATCAATCTCGTGAATTGCAACATCAATGCAATAAATGAAGTATGTGATTTTGGGAAACTCAAGTCAAATCTAACTCGAGTCGTATCTTCTCGATTCGACGTTGATTTATACCTTTATTTTCGTAGATCAATCTGATCAATGAAATCAAATACCAGTCTGTCTTTGATCGTTCTTTGAAGTCTTCAGTACCAACTATCGCGTTGAAGCCTTTATCGAGAGGAGCACAAAACTCAAGTCGGATTGAAATTCGGACGGGCGGATCTGACACAATCAAATTCTAGTATCAAGATGAAGCTTGAGGGAACTGGCTATGGAATCTCTCGGTTTTCTACTGATTCTGAATGAAAGTGAAGGAGAGTCACTCTTTTGTTGCATGCCAAGAACAAGTGGCTTAATCTTTATGTTGCACGTCTCGCGCATATGCGTGACCTTCCTCGGCGCATATGCGCGAGACCTACTGTCTCGGCAGTTGTATCTTTCAATTGCTCGCGCATATGAGCGTCCTCTTCTCGCGCATATGCGCGAGGTTCTCTGCCATGTTTGCGCATATGCATGCCTCGTGGTCGCGCATATGCGCGAGGGGTTTTGTCCTTGCACATATATCATGTATTTTCTTGTCTTCCCCGGTTTTTTCTTTCCGTCCATAATCACATCAATTATCAATTAATCATTTCAGATTACAGAAATAAAATCTCGGGCATTACAATTCCCCCCCTCTAAAATCTGATTTCGTCCTCGAAATCGCAAGTACTCAAATCAGATAGCAAATCAGATACAATAAGAAATGCTTAACAGAAGTTAAACAGGAAACTCACATAAGTGAAATAACTCTGGGAATTTCTGTCTCATGTCTGATTCAGTCTCCCAGGTAGCTTCTTCAATGCCATGACGACTCCACTGAACTTTCACAAGAGGAATAGTCTTCGTTCTGAGTTGCTTTCTTTACGATCAAGAATCTGGATCGGCTTTTCAAAATAACTCAGTGTCTCATCAAGTTCGGCCTCGTCTGGCTGAAGAATATGAGATGCATCAGGAAGATACTTCCGCAATAAAGATACATGAAAGATATCATGTATTCCAGATAGAGACGGAGGTAAAGCGAGTCGATAGGCACAATCTCCTATCTTCTCGAGAATCTCATAAGGACCGATGTATCGTGGAGACAACTTTCCTTTCTTGCCAAATCTGACAACGCCCCTGAAAGGAGAAATCTTCAGAAATACTCTGTCTCCTGCCTCAAATACCAATGATCGATGACTAAAATTGGCATATTTGGCATGTTTGTCTTGAGCTGTCTTCATTCTCTTCTGAATCAGCTTCACTTTCTCTGTCATATCTCGGACCATATTAAGTCCAATCTCAGGTACCTCAGAAATATCATCCCAATAAAGAGGGGATATGCACTTCTTGCCGTACAACGCTTCAAATGGAGCCATCTCTGTACTCGTTCGATAGCTGTTGTTGTACAAAAACTCACAAAGAGGCAAAGTGCCAAAATCTAGCACTACAGCTCTAAGCATATCCTCCAATGTCTGGATGTTCCGCTCTGACTGTCTGTCAGTCTGTGGATGATATGCGGTACTCAAATGCAATTTAGTACCTATAGCTTGCTGCAAACTGTGCCAAAAGTGCGAAGTAAATGGATGATCACGGTCTGATACAATCGACTTCGGCACTCCATGCAATCTGACCACTTTTCTGACATAAATCTCGGCCATCTGGTCATGTCTATACGTCATCTTGTATGGAATAAAACATGCTGATTTGGTCAATCTGTCGATAACGACCCAAATCGCATCACAACCTCAGGAGGATCGTGGTAGCTTCGTCACAAAATCCATAGAAATGTGATCCCATTTCCATTATGAAATAGACAAGCTATGTAATAGACCTCCCGGTTTCTTTCTTTCTGCTTTCACCTGTTGGCAATTCAGACATTTTGATACAAACTTTGAAATATCTGCTTTCATCTATTTTCACCAAAACCGTCTTTTCAAATCATTATACATCTTTCTGCCACCAGGATGAATACTGAATCGACTACAGTGCGCTTCTGACAATATCTGTCGTTTCAAATCTGAAACATCTGGCACAACAAGACGATTATTCACATACAGTACATCATCACGTACCTGATATTCTGATTGATGCCCTGATCTGACCATCAATATCGAGTTATGAATATTATGATCAACTTTCTGAGCTTCTTTAATTCGAACAATAAATTCTGGTTCAACTTGAATAGCATAGAGTCTCAAAGGTTGACAATCTATCTCAAATATCAATCCTGAAAGACAACAATCTTCAATCAAATTCGAAACACCATTCGTCGATAAGGATAAAGAACATACATTTTGACTTAGTGCATCAGCTGCTGCATTTTATTTTCCCGGATAATATTTGATTTCACAATCAAAATCTTTCAGTAAATCAAGCCATCTTCATTGTCTCATATTCAATTCAGATTGTGAAAAGAGATACTTCAAACTCTTGTGATCCGAATAGATCTCAAATTTCTCACCGTATAGATAGTGTCGCCAAATCTTCAATGCAAATACGATGGCCGCCAATTCAAGATCATGAATTAGGTAGCGAGTTTCATGTGGTTTCAATTGTCTCGAGGCATAGGCAATAACATATCCTCACTGCATTAAAACACAACCCAATCCTCTGTGAGAAGCATCACAATAAACAACAAAATCACCAGTACCTGACTGAATAGTCAACACCGGAGCACTGATCAATCTCTTCTTCAACTCTAGAAAACTTGCTTCGCAGTCCTCTGACCAAATAAATGGTGCATTCTTCTGAGTAAACTGAGTAGTTGGCTTCGCAATACTGGAGAAATCTTTAATAAATCGACAATAATATCCTACCAAACCCATAAAACTGCATATCTCTGGCACTAATGTCGGTCTAGGCCAACTGATCACTGCCTCAACTTTGTTGGGATCAACAGAAATACCGTTTTCAGATATAATATGACCCAGAAATACAACTTGTTTCAACCAGAATTCACATTTCGACAATTTGGTATACAATTTCTTAGCTCTTAGAATTTTCAATACAGTTCTTAGATGCTCAGCATGATCAATCATATTCTTGGAATAAATCAGAATATCATCAATGAAAATAATCACAAATTCATCAAAATATCTCTGAAATACACGGTTCATCAAACCCATAAATACAGCTGGAGCATTCGTTAAACCAAATGGCATGACTATAAACTCATAATGGCCATACCAGATTTGGAAAGCTGTCTTTGAGATATCAGAATCTCTGACTCTCAACTGATGATATCCAGATCTCAGATCGATCTTGGAATAAACAGAAGAACCCTGCAACTTATCAATTAAATCATTTATACGAGGCAAATGATATTTGTTCTTTATCTTAGCCTTGTTCAGTTGCCGATAGTCAATGCACAGTCTCATTGAACCGTCCTTCTTTCTGACAAACAATAGTGGAGCACCCCAAGGGGAAACACTCGATCTAATGTAACCCTTGACCAGTAAATCTTCTAATTGTTCTTTCAATTCTTTCAATTCAATCGGTGCCATTCTGTAAGGAGCTCTAGAAATAGGAACAGTACATGGTACCAATTCAATACTGAAGTCTATCTCTCTAACTGGAGGCAAACCCGGAATCTCATCTGGGAAGACATCAGCAAACTCACATACCACTGGCAAATCTGCCAATGATGGGATCGATTTCAGTACATCTACTGAATACACAAGGAATCCCTCTGCTCCTCTCTGTAATAATCGAGGCATAGATAATGCAGATATCAAAGGAATTCTAGATCTAGAACCCTTACCGTAAAATTTCCATTCATCAGCCATATCAGGTCTGAATCTCACCATCTTCTGGAAACAATCTACGGTAGCTCTGTACTTGGTCAGCATATCGATACCAATAATGCAGTCAAAATCAGACAACCCAAATACAATACAATATAACTCAATCTCATGCCCATCATACTGTAGCATACAATGTTTAACAGAATTCACTGATATAAGACCTCTCCCCAAAGGTGAAGAAATAGATACTACAGTAGATAATTACTCAACAGGCAAATCATGTATCAATGCAAATCGCTTAGATATAAAAGTATGAGATGCACCCGTATCAATCAATACATAAACAGGGTAACCACAAAGAGAACAGTTACCTGCAACAACATCATCTGTTGCTTCCTGTGCCTGTTCTTCAGTCAAAACAAATACTCCGGCCTGCTGTCTGGGAGATTGGCTAACAGTCTGGCTTTCTCCTGGCCTCTGCTGTGACTGAGTAGTAGTCGGTGGCTGGAAAGAGTGAACAGCTGATGATCGTCTATCAGTCTGAGCCACTGATCCAGATGATTCTTCTCCCTGGGATCTTTGGGAACTTCGCTGTGGACATACTCTGGCAAAATGTCCCTGCTGTCTACAGATGTTGCAACTATCAGATACTCCTTGGCATTGCTCTGTGGGATGTCTCCTGTAGAGGCCCGTATTTCGTATTTGAAAATTTGCGGAATTATTAAAAAATTTTCTCTTTAAATAAATAACATGCAACATTCATGAAATATTATGATAAAATAGGTTTAACTTAAAAGTAACAGCGGAAGTAAATATTGTGTTCAAAAAAATCACTTAAAAATAATTCAACATATTAAAACTGAGTTTGAATATAAAATAGTCCATAAACTAAAACATGAGGTCCTCGGGTTCCTACTACTGCCGACCCAAGCTAGCTCACTGGTCCCCGCCCTCAGTCTCGACCTCATCAGTACCTACAACAATCAAGTCTAGTGAGCCTAAAGACTCAACATGCATATATCGTGAATAATAAGTAAATATATCATAAAATTTTGTGTAACGTAAAAATATAGTATCGTAACGCGTAAAGTGAAAATCATGTCATGATTAATTATAAGTACGTGCATATCTGAAAATCATACGTAAAAGATTGCTCGATAGAGCTCTGTCATAACATATCATATCGTAATTTTTGGTAGAGATAATGTTTCTACGCAAGTGGCCCATAACATAACATAACATACACGTCTGATCAGACTAAACCACAGTATACTGGGCGGTAGAGATCATCACAGCCCTTGAACTGGATATCCGTACCCATACATAATCGTAAACCGGTCGTAAGTCATCGGGTGAAGCAATCCCATAAGCGTAAGGTGGCCACAAGACATATCTCATATATCTCAAAAATAAACATTTTATATTTTATGCACGTAATATAATTATAACCATGTTTTTACCGAATGAGTTGGATCGTTCTCAGGCTCGCTGCAACCTAATTCTAACATGAGAAACATGTAAATAATCTTATCTTGGCAAAACTTAATGTTTGAACCAAAAAAACGAGACAACTACGCCCAACAAACTTAGTATTCAACCATGGCTTCGTACCAACCCGAACCAACATTGAACCATCGTTTAGCCATGATTAAAGTACTCTAAGATACTGGAAAATACATCCCTAGGGCTGTAATACGCGAAAAACGTGAATGGAGGCCAAAATTGTGGAACGCTCTTTCGAGAGTCATTTTGGCACATTGCACCGTAAATTCTCGTACGACTTCTAAACTTGACCAAATCACAAACGGCCAAAAACATGACCTTCCTAACTCATTGAGGCACTGTCCAGTCCAAGGCCATAAGCTAAACGCCGACCAAGAGCTCAAACACCACCTCTGAACCGAAGCCATGCTGCCGTCAAATGCGCGATGGCAGCAGCTGCGCATGCTATGTTCGTTTACAAGACTAATGATCATTGGGGCTTGAACCACCGACCAGAGCCTCTTCCCAACATCCTAAGATTTGTCTTGAACCATGGCTAAGGGCCCTAGGCCAACCACAATCCAAGCAAACACCCAAGACAACCCAACGTTCCCACCTGAGAACCATGCTGCTGCGCGTGGGGTGTATTGCTTCACTTGTTGTCTTGGTCATTCCAATGGCCATGTGATCGACCATGGCTTGATCTAGACATCATGAGGTATTGTGTGAACCATGGCTAAGGGCTAGAAGCCAACTAAGATCCACCAAAACACCCTCAAAAAAAAAATCGAAACCAACTCACACAAAAAAATCAGAAAAATGGAACCGAGGGGCACTTGCATGTTTTGTTTTAAAATTGATGGGACCATGAACCAAGCCTTGAAGGGCCACCTTGGTCACGTCCTATACATGCTAAGGAAGGGTTCTAACCGATGGTTACCGGCCTTAGACCAACCATGATCCGAACCCTCACCTTGGACAACAAACCATGGAAATCGAGACTCAAAAATTGCAACTATGGAGAGTTGCTGTCCATTTCATTTTGCTGTGGCGAATGGACTTAAACCGATGGACCAACGCCTTCCTAACACACTCTATATCATGCCTAGATGCAGCCTTGAGTGCCTGGAATCGATCCAACCTCCTGAACCCGCAAAAACAATCAAAACCGTGAAGCATGAAAGAAAGCCGAAAAATTCTGCACAGATTTTCGAAGAAGTTGCTGTCCTATTTTCGAAATTTGTTTCATGATTTAAGAACATATAATGGTTTTAAAATATATATATGACTTGATTGAAGAGAAAAGAAACCATATATACATGCCTGGAAATTTCGTTTTAAAGAAAACAAAATGATACGACGAACACGGCGCGGCGGAGACGGAGTTTTCTTCTCTTTTCTCTCTTGATTTTCTTGTTGATGGCTCACGATTTTGCTACTGATTTTCTCTGAATTTTCGAGAGTAAGGATGGAGAGAATGCTAAGGGAATGAAGGGAAAGTTTACTAATTAAATGGGGAGGTAGAATGGCAAAAAAATCTTTCTATCCTAGTTGTTTGCTAGATAAGGAATGAGGTGTGATATCATGGGATTGAAGGGTGATTTAGGGGGGTGATGGTCGATTTTCTTATCAAAATGAAGGAAAGAATATTGCTTAATTAATAATTATTGGTGATTTAAAAGTGAGGGATTATCATACCAAGAAAGGATAAGGAAGGGATAAAAAAAATGGAGAGTTGCCAAGCATGTGAGGATTTGATTCCAAGGGGGCCGAAATTGCTATAAAAAAATGGGGAAAAATATTGCTTAATTATTGAATTTTTAACTCCTTAAAGTTTTAAACACTTATTATGTATTTTAGTGAATTTATAATTTAATTTAGGATAACAATTTTCTTGCATGCATGACTAGGTCTTAAAATAAATTACTATCATGTTAAGTTACAATTTCTTAAATAAAATAGGCTTAGATTAATTTATCTCAATTGGTTACACATTTTAATTTAGGCTTTTAATTAATTATTGGACATAAAAGAACTTATTTACTACTTAACTCATATTAATTAAATAAATCCTTAAACATTATTTTACCTTAAAATAAATTATTCCTTGGCTTAATTTAAATTTAGGAATATTTTCTTATTATTAAATTTTATCTCAATACTCCAACTCTAGTCCGGCCTCGCATATTTAACCGAAATGATAAAACTAAACTTCTGCGATTTAAATAAATGATCATGACTTAACAAATTTTAAAATGAATTAAACCTTCATGCATGTGTGAAAATCATTTTAATTTAAATAATAGTAATTATGCATGGCTTATATGTAGTCTGATTTATCGGGTTCTACATCTCCCTCCACAAGTTCTGCAATAAGCTCCGGTATAACTCTGTATGGAACCACTGGAGCTAGATGAACTACTACCAGGCCTCTTAAACTTTCTTCCTCAGGCTTTCAAATGATCTTTCTTCCCACTGCTACTACTGCCACTATCGAATCTGGGAGGGGGTTGCTGAAATTGAGTAGGAGGTTGTTGCTGTTTCAGTGCTGAGGCAACATAAGAAGCTCCTTCATGCCTAATTAGGCCGACTTCTGCTCCTTTAGCTCTGTTCAAAGCATCAGCAAAGTTATTCGGTCTCCCAGCATTTACCAGTGTAAAGATCTCAGGATTCAGCCCATTAATGAACTGATCAGCAACAACTTCATCATTCTCAGCAACATGTGGAGCAAATCATAGCAAGGTAGAGAACTTGGCCACATATTCTTCAATGTTCAGCTGACCCTATCTCAGATTGGCAAACTCTGCACCCTTGTCTTTCCTGTATGATACTGGGAAAAATCTTTGATAAAATTATGTCTTAAAGATTTTACAAGTAATAACTGTACCTCGATACTCTAACGCTCTCTTAGTCGTAAGCCACCAATTCTTTGCAACATCATGCAATTGGTGCCCAATCAATCTGACTCTGCGTTCATCTGTATAGTCAAGAGAATCAAACAACATCTCAATGTCATCTAGCCAACTTTCACTGTCAACAGAATTCTCTGTGCCCTTCAAATTCGGCGGTTTGAACGACTGAAATCTCTTCAACAGTGTTTCCATAGGTGTTGCTGTGACATCCATCGGATTATTCGAGGTACTACACTGTTCTGGGATTTTTCGAGAAGGCATATCTGATTATCAAAATGATTAGTAACCAAATACAACAATTATGTTTCAGTCCTCCTCTGATCATCTTACTGCTGATCAAGAATCGGTTCTGATTCATTCTCAAGTCATACATGTTTCCAATCAAATCAGATAATCAGGTAAACATGTATTAAAGTAGTAAAACATGCTAGCACATATAAGCAGGAAAGAAAACTCAATTTACCCCGGTCACTAGCTTCTATGTCAGTCTAAGAAACCTACTGCTCTGATACCACCTGCTATGGGGATCCGGACGCTAATTCATCTTCTTAATCATTATTAGGATCAACTGTAACAATTAAGTAAATTGCGTCATAATTTTTTTTTAAATACATGAGTGCGCAATATATGAAATAAATCTTATTTCATTTACATGATCAACATCAAGATCTAAAGTACAAGTCTTGTACAAATACAATCATAACCAACTATTGTTTATTCACTACATATCAAGTGATGAAACAAATATACTTCTGGGTCCGAATCTCCACGCTAATCTCAATCTCTCATCCTCATCTTGACCCTGATCCTGTCTCACCTGTTGTCATGCACACATACAAACACAAGAACAGCCGGATAACTCCGGTGAGAAATATATTCCCAGTATAAACAACGTATACATGCAATCATATAAGCAGATATAAAAGCATGGAACAATTATCAATAACATGTATCAGAATCTGAAAGACATGAATCGATATAAAACTGTAAGTCAAACTCTGACTCGACTCTTCTCTCATCTAGGGATCCCGGTCGAATAAGAATGCAACAGTCTACCACCTCTTCTCCCAGCTAGATGGTCGCACGTTCTTATTCTCCAGACTTTGGCATTCTGTATCGAATTTCTGCAAGTACGAGTCGATCTACTCCTATGCACATCGATACACCAAAAGTCCAGTGACTTGGCGGTTCTGCCAAAGACTAGGCACATCTGCCCAAGACTCTAACTCATGCTTTGCTATAAATCAATAGACTAAGCATATCAATCTCATGAATTGCAACATCAATGCAATAAATAAAGTATGTGATTTTGGGAAACTCAAGTCAAATCTAACTCGAGTCGTATCTTCCCGATTCGACGTTGATTTATACTTTTCTTTTCGTAGATCAATCTGATCAATGAAATCAAATACCAGTTTGGATTTGATCGTTCTTCAAAATCTTCAGTATCAACTGTCCCGTTGAAGCCTTTATCGAGAGAAGCACAAAACTTAAGTCAGATTGAAATTCGGACAGGCGGATCTGACACAATTAAATTCTAGTATCAAGATGAAGCTTGAGGGAACTGGTTATGGAATCTCTCGGTTTTCTACTGATTCTGAATGAAAGTGAAGTAGAGTCACTCTTTTGTTAAATGCCAAGAACAAGTGGCTTAATCTTTACGATGCACGTCTCGCGCATATGTGCGACCTTCCTCGGCGCATATGCGCGAGACCTACTAGTCTCGGCCTTCAAGAGTTCTACTGCTAGCGCATATGCGCGCCCTGACCCCGCGCATATGCGCGAGACCTACTGTCTCGGCACTTGTATCTTTCAACTGCTCACGCATATGCGCGTCCTCTTCTCGCGCATATGCGCGAGGTTCTCTGCCATGTTCGCGCATATGCGCGCCTCGTGGTCGCGCATATGCGCGAGGGGTTCTGTCCTCGCACATATCTCATGTATATTCTTGTCTTCCCCGGTTTGTTTCTTTCCGTCTATAATCACATCAATTATCAATTAATCATTTCAGATTACCGAAATAAAATCTCGGGAATTACAAAAAGGCAAGCTCCAAAGGACACTTGAAGAGCCCAAAAGGTCCGATAAGTGAGAACATGTAAGTTTCACGGCAAGAAGTCAGGACATAATAAATTATTTGGGCCAGAAATATTTCGGCAATGATAAGTGAATGTGAGGAACAATAACTTAAATTACGTTTAATTATCAAACAAAAATTATATAATTAAATCTGCAGTGGAAAAATAGTTTAAAATACTTTAAAATGAACCTCAGGACCTGGGAAAATTTCGGCATGATTTAACCATAAATAGAACATACCAAAAATTTAAAATACCTGTAGAAGGAAAATGACTCAAGGATGATGTTGCAGTATTCATAAACAAACACATACAAGTGCCAGCCAGACACAAGACATAAATATCACAGGCATCAGTTAAAATAAGCTGGAAATTCTGTCAAATAACATAAAATAAATACAAAAAAGCAACGATCAATCTAAATGCTTATACAGATACAACGGGCATCTCCCCATATGAAAAAACGCGACAAAAAATGACCATAAATCAAAATATATAAATATAGCTAGCTGGGAGACTCCAACGAACCAAAAGCAAATAATCCGACATCAACCACGAGCTCCGCCAGTGGAACCTCCGCCTGGTGCTGCAAAACCACTTGGGAGATATATCATGGTGCTCAAAAGCAACCAACAGCCCCCTAATAAACAATTGAGGTCAGGATTCTGGTATGAAACATTTCAACAAACATAACTATAACATAAATCATGCATCAATATATACGTAGATGAAATGTGAAATGCATGAACATGGCTCAATATCAACGACATAAACGGAGCCAAACGAACGACACGATGAACAAGAATAATGCTCGAGCAACACACAGGGAAGCTACATCGTCATGCAACTAAACCGCACTATCAATTAGGCGAGGTATGCCAGGCTGTGCTAATCAACACTTACAACTCGGCCTCCATACAACTGTAACGATATATAACATGAATGACACAAAAAACCGGAACTTGATATCACAATCACAGCGCTCACCCCGAGGGATACACTAACAACGAGATTGATCAATCTTAACTACGATTTCAGGTGTATCAATATAGGTCTATCAGCCACACCCTAATCCTGAGTTATACAACAACCAGTGTTGAATAAAAATGAATAACAGTAATTGGTCAACAAGAACGATAGGGCTCAAGATGTATGTCATGACAGTATGACTTACAATAAATGCCATAGAGCTAAACATATAACTCAATAAGGCATTTTACAACTCAAACAATTCACATAATCACAAACAACAATAACAAATATAAATATGCTTAAAACATAATTGATTACCGTTGTATGTTACTGAACTATAACATACATATATTAACAAACGGCGATCGATGAAAAGTTTTAATGTTCCTCGGCCTAAAACACATAACAACAAGCCAAATAATACCACATTTCACATAAAGAAATCAACAAGAAGTTTGATTATCTTGACACGATTAAATGCCCAAAAACAAAAACCATGAAACTACCTTCTATTACAGTTCCATATTCAGCCTTTAAAAGCAAAAAATTCATATCTCATTCAATATTGACTAAAATAAATATCTGTCAATTCGAAATGAAGGAGAACTTAAATATCTAAATTTTTCCAGTTGAAAACGTATTTCAATTCTCAATAATAGTGGCCAGAATTTAATTGAACACAATGGATTCATCTGTTCTTGGACAAATTTCCAGCAGCAGAGCAGAGTCTATAAAATAGACATAACTCTCTCAATACTTAATAGAATTAAATGATTCTAGTCATATTTCATAGATAACTCATAGATCTAGAACATTCATTTGAATCAAAAGTCCAGAATCCAAATGCATAAAGGTCATCTGCCCAAAATATAGTAGGTTTGCTACATACTTCAAACACATAATGTGGTTTTGACACATTTTGGTATAAAATTCATATCAAATCGATTGCTAACTGTAATTCTATTATTCTAGTGGCCAAGGACAACACCACAAAGAATTTAAGTTCTATTTAGGTCATAACTACAGATTCTCATTATATACAATTATTCAACAAATATATCAAAGCCAAAATCTCACTGAATCGGACAAGGAGCTGTGAAAAAATTAGCTGAAAAACCGCAGCTTCGATCTAGCTGAATACTTGCTCAAAATTAATGATTTATGGCTTGATCAAAGCTTACGATGTAGGAACATAACCTTTCAAGAATGTTTGAGTTTCGACATCGGACGGAGAAATTATGGCAATTCTAAGGCAGCTGCTACAATGGTGATGGGAGTGGATTGGGGGAAGATTTTCTTCTTTCCTTTCCCTTTGCTATAAATGGTAAGGTGTGTGTATTGTATGTATTTTAATATTAATTGGTTACCAGAGATAGTAACTCATGCCTTTTTAACCCGGTTTTGAACTTATTTTTCTCTCGTGTGTTTTTAACAATACCGAATATATTTTTTATCGTATTACTCCGATAATCTCAAATAAATAATTTTTAATACGCTTTCTAAATTTATTTGGTATAAATAATTATTTTAATTTACAACTTAATAATTATTCTAATTATGCAAAATTACCGAATAATATATTTTATGGCCTTACATTTCTCCACCCCTTAAACAAATTTCGTCCTCAAAATTTCTGTTTATACACATGCATCTTACACATGATGCGAATACCACAATTCAATACTAAGAATCAAACAAATATGGATACGATGCTCTCATCTTCTCTTCTGTTTCCCACTTTGATTCTTCTACACCATGCCTCAACCACTGAACTCGCAGAAGTTGTATAACTTTATTACGTAAAACTTTATCTTTACGATCCAAGATACAAACAAGATACTCCGTATAAGATAAATAAGGGTCAAGTTTAATCTCGTCATATTGAATCACGTAAGATGGATCAGGCTCATACTTACGCAACATAGAAACATGGAAAACATCATAGATTCTAGACAATGATTGTGGCAACTCCAGCCGATAAGCACAAGTCACAATACTTTCAACAATCTCATAAGAACAAAAGAAACGAGGTGAAAACTTACCTATTATACCAAAACGAACAACACCTCTAAGTAGTGATATTCTCAGAAAAACAAAATCTCCAACTTGAAATTCAGAGGTCGACGACGTTTGTTAGCATAACTAGCTTGTCAATCCTGAGTATCTTTCATTCTCTGACGAATAAATTGGACTTATCATGCATTTCCTGAACAATCTCAGGTCCAGTCAACTGTTTCTCACCAAATTCATCCGAACAGAGAGGTGATCGACATCGTCTGCCGTAAAAAGTTTCAAATGAGTCATACCAATAGTCACCTGAAAACTGTTATTATATGAAAATTCTACTAGTGGTAATGCCTCCTGCCAACTTTTGTTGAAATCCATGACTACAGCTCGAATCAGGTCTTCAGGAGTCTAGATTGTATGATCTATCTATCCGTATTTCTGGGGATGGTACGCAGTACTAATTGTAAGTCGTGTACCCATATGTTTTTGGAAACTATTCCAAAACTTGGATGTGTATCTAGGGTCACGGTTAGAAACTATTGCAATTCGGACTCCATGTATTCTCATTACATTCTCTATATTCAAACGAGCCATCTTCTTGTAAGAATACGTCCTCTCATAAGGAATAAAGTGTGTCGATTTAGACAACCTATCAACAACCACCCAAATTGCATCCAAATGGCAAGAAATACGTGGAAAATGTTTGACGAAATCCATAGCCATGTGCTCCCTGTTCCACTAAGGAATTTTAAGACTATGCAGTAATCCTCCCAGTCTCATTCGTTCTGCTTTGACTTGCTGACAAACTATCCATAGTCATACAAAATCAGCCACATCCTTTTCATATTCTTCCCCCAAAATTGAAGTCTTAGAATATTATACATTTTCCTACCTCCATGGTGGATACTATAACGAGTGCAATGGGCTTTCTTAAGGATGAATGTACGCAAATCCTTCATATCTGGAACAACAAATATTCTATTTAAAAAAAGAGAATCATTAAAATGAATAGATTGGTGTCCTTGAAACACTAATTCATAAGATTTATGAACTTGATCGTCTAATTTCCGAGCTAACTTAACAATTTGAATCAATTCTTGTTCAAAAGAAATCTGAGACACATGGATAGCATTTCCTTGAATATGAAAATCTAAGCCTGATGTGAATAAAAGATAGATTAACATCAACAACTTACGACTCAAAGAATCAATAATGATGTTCACCTTTCCTGGCTGCTATTAATCTCACAATCATAATCTTTCTGTAACGTCCAAAAATTAGAAGGTACACGTGAACAACATACAAGAAAGTTATCAAATTTCTTATGTATTTTAATTAATTTATTTTTAATGCATTGAATATATGATTATTCCATGGTTTATTAAAGTTTCATGCATAAGGGTCTTTACTAGTTTATCGCGCTCGAACGAAGAACGGAGATAGTGTATTAATTGAGGAAAAATATTTTTATTAAATAATTATCTTTAGCGTATGGTGTAATTAAGTGATATTTTCGAGAATGGGCCTTGGTGAAGTATTTTTACTCTCCGTATCATATTTTTAACCGGTACGTAAATTTTAGTGAGTTTCGGGACTTTTTGAGGATTTGGGCCATATTTTCAAAAATGTACCTAAACGAAATATTTTTCGAAAATGTTTTTTGGATTAATGGGATTATTTTATTGCTTAATGATCCTAAAATCCTTTAACCCTTTTAATTTTAATTAAGGGCCCATTAACACTTAATATTAAAACTTAAACTCTATAATTAAACCCTAAACCTAATTTATTCATGTTGGCCGCCCCTCCCTCATTTCATCAGCAGCCTTTTCATTAAACTTCAGTAACCACCTTCGAAAATCCTCTTGGTTTGCAAATAAATTCCACCCCGTCTCTCCGGTGCACGTTCTACGCAAAGGTTTCGAGCGTTTAATCGCTAAGACACGGCCCTTACCTCCTTTTTCTCATCAATCATATCATGTTATGTTTGTATTGAATTTAAATGATTATTACCCGAAACTATGCACATTACATGCCATGTTGCTCAAGTTCTTGATATGGTTGAAGGGTTGCCGAATCTTCTAGGTCTAGGGAGCATTTACAGTAGGTTTCAAAGGTGTTTAAGGGTAATACCAAGTCTTGATCGAAAGGATTAAGGACCGATGGTGATCTCTTGGTTCTAGGGTTCGAATGCTTGGACCGGGTGAAAGGGAAAGGGCAGTCGTTCATGGATCAATCCATGCACTGGTTCAGGCCGTGTGGGGTCTGTGTCAGGGCTGGGAATGTTCCATGATCATCTAGTAGAAGGGCTAGGCTTGGATCGAAGCTTGGTGACAAGTTGGGTCGAGTTTTGGGCGAGTTCGATTGATCCCGACTGCAAAGGCTGTAGATTTGGGTTAGGTTGGTTCAGTCAGGTGCACATGGGTCTGGTCATGGTCCTAGAGGGGTTATCCAAGGTTAAGAAACGTCGGTTTCATGTCCAGGGTCGAAGGTTAGGTGCACAAGGGTTTGAATCTCGATACGTGCAGAAAATTCTAGCAACTGGTCGAGGAATTTCGAGGGTATTAGGGGTATAAAATAAGTGGTTTAAGGGCTGGTAATGTACGTTCAAGTCATGGTTTAAGTTGGAAAAGATTTGGTTGAGTTTCGGGTTAATTCGGATTAAAACCGAGACCCCAGACTTAGTTTTAATGCGAGTTATAAAAGTTCTTGCATGGGCTCGATTTTATGTCTAGGAAATGGTTATAAATATGTTTTTATGTGTTTTAATAACATTGCTTGGCTTCGGGTCAAAATTTTGAGGCCCAGGGGTAAAATGGTTAATTAGCGTTTTCAAGGGCAAAATGGTCATTTCGCAGGCAGGTCGAGTTAGCAGCCATGGCAGTGCTCTGATCACAAATTGACATGTTTTAAATGTATATGTTTTCACCAACATGAATTTTTATGAAAATATGAAAAATACGTTGCATGCTTAAGTTCAAGGAAATTTACGTATATGCATGATTTTTATAAATGATGAATATGATGGTACGTTTTGAAGGATGGGAGTTGGTTGTGAATAATACGAACACGAAATTGTAAGGCCAAGGCTCAGTAGATGGGTAAAAATGTCGCTGATGTCCCTGCCGCCGGATACCACAGTTATACATAGATGGATCCATCGACTAGAGTGAATACGAAAGGCACAACTAATTATCTGAATTCAAATAAAGAAAATGAACACGTATATGTTGACATGATGAGATATTTTATGCACATGTTTACTCTTTGACACGTTATGTTTAAGCTCATGCTTTTAAGATCATGAAATGTATGTTAATTACAGTACTTTTCACTGTTAATGTTAAGTATATGTACTTGTTATAACGGTTCACGTGTGTTGAGTCTTTAAACTCACTAGGTGTGATTGATTCAGGTGAGCATGATGTTGTAGAGACTGAAGGAGCTAAAGACTGAGTAGGCGGAGCTGGTTGTGTGCATGTTAACCCGAGGACCTTGCATTTTTCCGCATATTATGATCACAAGTCATGGGTGTAAACAATATTTTAAATGTTTTTGCATCTCTTTATACATTGATTATTTTGACTGAAGTTGAGTTCTTTTAAAAAGTAGAATAGGAGATTGATTTCATTTTTAAGGTTTAATTAACTGTAGTTATTTTTATTCAGTGGTTGATCGATTTTTTATAATGCATGATTGATTGCTTTTATTTCATGCATGTTTTTGAGTATTTCCGAAAAGTGATTTTAAACATATATGTATATATATATATATATATATTAAGCAGTAGACGTTTCAGTTAGTATCAGAGCAAGGGTTGTTGTAGATGGTTGTGCCACCGCCAGCTTCAGAAGCTCAGTCGTCAAACCTCAAGTCTGTAAGTTTAAATGTCTTAAATGTTTTCAATGCTATCACATGCATGTTTACATGATATATGTTTTAAAGTACATGTTTATCTGTCTATATGCATGTTTCGACATGAAATGAGAAATTATATGTTTTCATGCATGTTGTCTTTGTGGTGTAATTGGATATGATTAAGAATTTGGCTAATGGGCGTTAGACAATATTGAAAATGGTTTGACTATAATGATTTTTGGTTAGTAGTACTGATGTTCTACTTTTCGGATCATAAGTTAGTCATGAAGATTCTGAATGCTTCTGGAACATGTAGATTTTCTAAGAAAATACTGATGATTCGTGGTTACTAAATGAGTTAATTTTTGAGAATTTCATATAAGAAATAATGATTTGAAGAATATGACGATCTTTAGAAGTATAAAAATGTATAATTTAGGATTTTATGTATTGATGCAAATGTAAGATTGGTTATGAGAATTGATTTTGGGTTTAATAAGCTTAAGATGATTGAACTTTATGTTACAGAAAATCTTTAAAATGGAATTAGAAATGCCAAGAACTTATGGATTATTGTAGAATTTTCGAAATTAAGGACATGTTGGATAATTTTCGAGGAAATTAGAAATTTATCTTGCAATGGTTAAGAAATTTGGGGACTAGTTTAATAATAAGTGAGAATTGAATGGTTTTTATGATAGGAATTTTCGATGATTTAAACTTGAAGGGATATTTAGAACCTTGAAATATTTGGGTTATAATGTTAGAAGGAATGGTAATCAAGGGAATTGTAGAATGAATCAATATTGGGCTTGAAAATCTAAGAGTTAGTGGCATAATGTTGTAGCAAATTAAGATTTTAAAGTGATGATAATTTAAGGTAAAGTTGATCAATTAGTTAAGTTATAGGATTAGACATTAAGTTAAAATATTTTTGAGAATTTAAATTTGATGTATCATATATTTTAGCCATGATCTTAAGAGTTAAAATTATACCTTTGTTAGAGTTGAAATATTTTTAAAAAAAGTTGAGTATGATTGATGGTTAGGTTACTTGAGAGACGTATGTAAGAAGTGAGATAGACATCATGTCTTGGGGAAATTAAATATTTTTGTTCTTAAAAGTCTAGTAATATTGTAATATTTGGAAGTAAGTATATATGGTATACTCATGAACATTTAGATGTTATGCTTTATAAGGAATAAAGGCACTTGAGGAATGTTTGAAAGCCATTAAGAAACTTGGGATTAAGCGGATATCTGTGTTAGAATTATGTTATCTAAAACTATTTGGGTTGGATAAGTTTGAATTTCAAGTTTATGAGATAGGTGTTCATATGGAAATTTTTGACGAAAAATAGGAATTAGTTATGTTCGATATAGGTTATCAATGAATTAATATTAAGATTATTATCGAGTAAGAAATCTAAAATCTTGATATATAGATTCTAGAATTCTATGGATTTTAAGTGAAGTTGAATTATTAGAATTAGTCTAACACTAACATGGGATACCTTATTAAGTTTTATACGCTACTATTAATTAAGTATTAAGGATACGTCAGAACGCGACATTCGTTCCAATGAGAAAATTCCAAGTCTTAGGCCTCAACTATATTGTAAATGGGAATGAAATAGTTTAAGAGTGTAATTGATACTAGAAGGATTTTATTATATAGGTAGAAGATCGATATTGTATATTTGGGTTTTATGGATTAATGTTATTCGAAATTTAAGATTTGCAACAATTTTATATTTGGGATGTACTTGTAAATAGTTAAATTACGTTAGTTTGATGCCGTAAGATAAATATTTGATTCAAGGATATTAGGCTAATATTATTATGGGGTTGAGATAAGGTTTAGCTTTTAAGCGTATTACCGATTATAGAAGTCGATTAGTAACTTTTGGTGCTAAGATCTCTTAAGTTGAACTACACAAATGTTAATACTTGGATTTAAAGTCTTAGCATAGAGTTCAATAAATTTAAGAAATGATGCTTTTGAGATTTTAATATTGAAATATAATAGGTCGATGAACATTTTGGGTTTAGTATAGGAAAGGCAAGGTGTTTTGACCTCCATTTCTAGTACTAAGAATTGTGAGAAAATTCAAAATTCGAGGTCATAGTAAAATAAAACTAAGACACCATAAGTCGTTTTAAGTTGCAATTCGCAAACGAGAATTTTGAAGGTAAATTTTATTAGAATTGAGAAGACATAAGGATAGCCTAACACTTATTTTATCAGAGTGGTGCAACGGAAGCGTGGATTATTGGGACACTAGAATTAAGAGTCTAAACTTTTTGATTATCGAGGATAAGCGAATTTCAAAGACGAAAATCAATTTAAAGGGGTAGATTGTAACGTCCCAAAAATTTGAAGATCCAGGTGAACCACATGCATGCAAATTAACAAATTTCTTATGTATTTTAATTAATTTAATTTTAATACATTAAATGCATGATTATTGCATGGTTTATTAAAGTTTAATGCATAAGGGCTTTTGGTAATTTTTTGCGCTCGAACGACGAATGGAGACCGGGGATAATTGAGGAAAAATATTTTTATTAAATGATTATTTTTAATATATGGTGTAATTAAGTGAGATTTTTGAGAATGGGCATTGATAAATTATTTTTACTCGCCGGGTCATATTTTGAACTCGTACGCAAATTTTAGCGAGTCGGGCGACTTTTTGAGGGTTCGGAAAATATTTTCAAAAACGTACCTAAACGACATATTTTTTGGAAATGTTTTTTTGGCTTAATGAGTTTATTTTATTGCTTAGTGGGCCTAAAATCCTTTAACTCCTTTAATTTTAATTAAGGGCTCATTAACACTTAATATTATATCTTAAACTCCATAATTAAACCCTAAACCTAAGTTATTCATGTTGGCCCCACTACCATGAGCAGCCTTTTCATTAAACTTCAGTAGCCACCTTCGAAAATCCTCTTGGTTTTCAAAGAAGCCCCTCCCCGTCTCTCTAGTGCACGTTCTATGCAAAGGTTTCAATCGTTTAATCGCTAAGGCACGCCCTATACCTCTTTTTTCTCATCAATCACATCATGATATATATTTTGAATGGTTTTTTCATTATAGTACATAGTTATATCATTTTGTATTGAATTTACATGATTATTACCCGAAAATATGCACATTACATGCCATGTTGCTAACGTTCTTGGCATGGTTGAAGGGCTGCCGAATCTTTGGGGTCTAGAGAGCATTGTATAGCAGATTTCAAAGGTGTTTAAGGGTAATACCAAGTCTGGATCAAAAGGAGTAAGGCCCGATGGTGATCTCTTGATTCAAGGGTTTGAATGCTTGGACCAAGTGAAAGGGAGAGGGCAGCCGTGCATGGCTCGCTCTAGGCACTGTTTCAGCCCGTGTGTGGTCTGTTACAGGGATGGGAATGGTCCATGGTCAGCTGGTAGAAGGGCTAGGCTTGGATCGAAGCTTGATGACAAGTTAGGTCGAGTTTTGGGCGAGTTCAAGTGATCCCGACCGCAAAGGCTGTAGATGTGGGTTAGGTTGGTCCGGTAAGGTGCACGTGGGTCTGGTCATGGTCCTAGAGGGGTTAAACAAGGTCTAGAAGCATCGGTTTTGGGTCTAGGATAGAAGGTCGAAGATTAGGTGCACTAGGGTTTGAATCTCGATACGTGCAGAAAATTCAATGGCTGGTAATGTAGGTTCAAGTCATGGTTTAAGTGGCCTGAAATAAGTGGTTTAAGGGCTGGTAATGTAGGTTTAAGTCATGGTTTAAGTTGGGAAAGATTTGGTTGAGTTTCGGGTTAATTCGAATTAAAATCGGGACCCCGGTCTAAATTTTAAAACGAATTATAAAAGTTCTTGCATGGGCTCGATTTTACGTCTAGGAAAGGGTTATAAATATTTTTTGAGGTGTTTTAATAAGTTTGGTTGCTTCGGGTTGAAATTTTGAGATCCAAAGGTAAAATGGTCAATTAGGGTTTATAGGGGCAAAATGGTCTTTGAGGTGTTTTAATAAGTTTGGTTGGCTTCGAGTCGAAATTTTGAGGTCCAGGGGTATAATGGTCAATTAGAGTTTCTAGGGTCAAAATGTTCATTTTGCTCCCGGGTCGAATTAGCAGTCCTTGAAGCGCCATGATCACAGATTGACATGTTTTAAATGTATACGTTATCACAAACATGACTTTTTCTGGAAATATGAAAAATATGTTGCATGCTTGGTTTTAAGAAAATTTATGTATATACATGATTTTTATAAGTGATGAATATGATGATACGTTTTTAAGGATGGGAGTTGGTTGTAACTAATATGAACACGAACATGTAAGGCCAATGCTCAGTGGATGGGTAAAACTGTCGCTGATATCCCTGCTATCGAGTACCACGGTTATACGTAGATGGATCCATCGGGTAAAGCTGATACGAAAGCCACAACTGATGATCCGAATTCAAATAAAGAAAATGATAACGTATATGTTGACATGATGATATGTGCTATGGACATGTTTACTCTTTGACAAGTTATGTTTAAGCTCATACTTTTAAGATCATGAAATGTATGTTTATTACAGTGCTTTTCACTGTTAATGTTAAGTATATGTACTTGTTATAATGGTTCACGTGTGTTGAGTCTTTAGACTCACTGGGTGTGAATTATGCAGGTGAGCATGATGTTGTAGAGACTGAAGGAGCTGAAGACTGAGTAGGCGGAGCTGGGTGTGGGCACGTTAACCCGAGGACCTTGTATTTTTCCGCATATTATGATCATGAGTCGTGGGTGTAAAAAATATTTAAAATTTTTTTGCATCTCTTTATATGTTGATGATTTTTTGATAGACTTTGAATTCTTTTAAAGAAGTAGACTATGAGATTGATTTAATTTTTAAAGTTTAATTAACTGAAGTTATTTTTATTCAGTAGTTGATCGATTTTTTAAAATGCATGATTGATTGCTTTTATTTAATGCATGTTATTGAGTATTTCTGAAAAGAGCTTTTAGAAAAATATATATATTAGGCAGTTATTTTAAGCAGTAGACGTTTCACTTTCAATATATCCATCCAACGCCTCTGTCTCATATTCAGATCTGACTGGGAGAAGATATTTATACTCTTATGATCTGAATAAATCACAAATTGTCACCGAAAAGATAATGTCTCTAAATCTTGGGAGCAAAAACGATAGCTACCAATTCCAATTCATGGATAGGATATCTAGACTCATTAGGTTTCAACTGACGAGAACCATAGGCTACTACATGGCCATGTTGCATCAGAACACACCCTAGACCTCGATTCGATGCATCAGTGCAAACGACAAATCCTCCAGAACCATTCGTAATGGTGAGAATTGTTGCATAAATCAATCTATTTTTCAACTACAAATTTGACTCACATTCATCGTACCTGATGAATTTCTGATTTTTATGAGTCAATTTAGTGATAAGTCTAGAAATCCTCGAGAAATTTTCAATAAATTAAGGTAATAACAAGCTAAACCCATGAAACTACGAATCTCGGGCACATTGGTCGCTCGTGCCTAGTTCAAAACTACCTCAACTTTACTCGGATCAACAGAAATACCATGTTGAGATATGACATGGCCCAAAAACACAAATCTGTCTAATCAAAACTCACACTTGGATAGCTTGGCGTACAGCTACTTCTTTCGAAGAATTCGAAGAATTATCCTCAAGTGTTTAGAATGCTCTTCCTCAGACTTAGAATAAAAAATAATTTCATCGATGAATACAATCACAAAACGATCGAAATATTTAAGAATAATCGGTTTATCAAGTCCATAAACAATGCAGGACAATTGGTCAAACCAAAAGGTATAACAAAAAATTCAAAATGTCCATATCTTGTGCGGAAATATGTTTTCGGAACATCTTCTGGTGTGACTCGCACCTGATGATATCCAGAATGAAGATCAATCTTAAATTAAATTGAAGTGCCTTACAATATCAAACAAATCATCGATCCTCGGAAGTGGATATCTATTCTTGACAATAAACTTATTCAATTGCCGATAATCAATATATATCCTCTTAGAACCATCTTTCTTCTTAAGAAATAGAAGAAGAGCACCCCAAGGTGATGAACTCGGATGGATGTAACCCCTACTCAGAAAATCCTGCAATTGCTCTTTCAACTCGATAGGAGCTAAACGATACGGCGCTCGAGAAATGAGTTCAGTTCCAGGCATCAAATCAATGTTAAACTCAACTTCTTGCTCTGGTGGAAAACCAGGAATTACCTCTGGAACACGCCGGGAAATCCAAAGAAACAGGGATATCAGATATCTATCATTCATCTTGCGATAGATAAACAGCATAGACAAGAAAGCCTTCATGACCAGAATTTAATAGATGAGTCATCTCGATGGAGAAACTAAAGTAATCTTAACTCGAGAACCACGACCATAAAAATTCAACTTAGGTGCAAAATTTGGCCTAAAACGAACTATTCCTCGATGACAGTCAATTGTGGCTCGGTTAGCGGTCAAAACGTCCATACCCACAATACAATAGAAATCGTGCATCGGTATGACTATGAAATTCATATACAGCACATTATCATCATGAAACAAAACCGCATTAAACACCACATTATCAGAGAGAATAAATTTACCCATCAGAGTAGCAAAAGATAGATGAGAATTCATATTTGCAGTGCGAAGACCATGCGAGTTAACGAATGCATGAGAAACAAAAGAATGAGATGTTCCAGTGTCAAACAATACTCGTTCTGAAAAACCACACAAATTGCAGTTACCGGTAATAACAGTACCTGGAGCAGCCTGAGCCTCATCCTCGGTCAAAGCAAATACATGAACCGGTGGTTGATTCTATTTCTGACCACCATGACCTCAAAAATGATGCGGATGTCGGCTATACTGGTGAGAAGAATGAGATGGTCATTCTGTAAGGTCCATGAATTTAATTCACGTAACCTGAGTGCATACAATCTAGGATTTTAATTATTTATGTGTTTAATTATTTTTATGTGTTTTATGCATAATTATTGCATGATAGGATTTAGTTCATTAAATTTTAAAAGTTCATGCATTAGGATTCTTAGATGCTTTTCGCGTTCAAACGAGGAACGTAGACCGGGGAATTATAAGGAATATTATTTTTATTACATGATTAATTTTTATTATTTAATATAAGATGTTTTAAATGCATTTTTAAAGAAATAGGCTTTTTTGGATATTTTTACCCGCCAGAGCATATTTTTCAACGGTACGCAAAGTTTATCGAATCGGGGGACTTTTTGAGGGTTCGGCTAATATTTTCAAGAACTTACCAAAACGAAATATTTTTCGGGGATATGTTTGGAATTAATGGACCTAATTTTAAGCTTGTTGGGCTTAAAACTCTTTTTAAACTTTTAATTAGCAATTTAGGCTCATTAGTTTATTTGTTAACTATTTAAATAATACCTAATTAACCCTAAACCTAATATTATACACCCCACCAGCCAACACCCCTTCATTTCAGATTTTTTCTCTCGGTTTCAGCAAAAAATTCCTCAAGTAAGCTTCGGCCCTAGAAAATTCTTGCGGAAAAAATTCTTCCGGCACTCGTTCTTCGATCTCCTCGCGTCTATAACATCAAAGGCACGCATTGTATCATTTTTTTTGCATCACACTCATTTTATATGCTGCTGAATGGGTTTATTGGATGAAAACATTCAATCCAATCATGTGCATAAGAGATTTCGGGTTTCATGTGCTTTTCTTGCAATCCATGTTTGTTGTTCACGTTTTTTCTGTATTTTCGTGCAAAGGCTGCTAGTTCTCAATGCTAAGGGCTGTAAATGGTGTCAAGGGGTTGTCTTGGGGTTTAGAACCGTTGCTGATCGCTGCAGGGGGAAGGTTCGAGAGTAATGTTTCAATGGGGTGGCCCGGTTCTTGAGATAATTAGAGTTCAAGGGTCAGCTAACCACGCAGGGACCTAGCCGAGCCTTAGAACAGAACCTGGTGGGTCTGAGACAACGCTTGGAATGGTTCAGCACGTGCTGGAGCCAATCCCAGGCCCGATTGATCGAGGAGTAGGAAGTAGACACGAGTTAGGTTCCTTGGAGTCTAGCGACCGATTGTGATGTTCAACGTGCATGGGGATGTAGCTGTGATTCTAGTGAGTTCAGTAGAGTATAGTCTTGGTTCTGGGTGGGCTGGCTTGTGGCTGAGTCAGCATCACTTGTTTGATCTTGGGATTGGCAGGTTACTACAAGAATTTCATTCAGGGCTTCTCTTTTATTGCAATGCCTATGACCGCCCTGATGAAAAAGAATGCCAAGTTTATCTGGGGATCTGAGTGCCAGGAGAGCTTCGACAGATTGAAGCAGGCTTTGACCAATGCACCTGTACTAGCTATGTCATCAGGGCAAGGAGAGTTTGTTGTGTATACAGGTGCATTGAAGCTTGGGTTGGGCGCGGTTCTGATGCAGCAGGACAGAGTGATAGCCTATGCGTCCAGACATCTGAATTTTCATGTGAAGAATTACCCGACTCATGACCTCGAGTTAGCAGCAATGGTATTTGCCCTGAAGATTTGGAGACATTATCTGTATGGGGAGAAGTGCAGGATATTCACCGACAATAAGAGCCTGAAGTACTTCTTCACTCAGAAGGAGCTGAATATGAGACAGAGGGGGTGACTTGAGCTGGTGAAAGATTATGATTGTGACATTAGCTACCATCCGGGTAAGGCTAATGTGGTTGCAGATGCTTTGAGCAGGAAGCACGCAGTGATTGCTCATCTGTCAGTGCAGAGACCGCTACAGGATGAGATTCAGATATTTGAGCTTGCAGTTTATGCTAGGGGAGAGGCCCCAAATCTTGCTACTCTGACAGTACAGCCGATTCTGAGGGACAAAATTCGGGTAGGGCAAACTTTTGACGAGCAATTGCAGAAGTGGAGACAGAGGGACGAGACTAAGGGCCAGAGACTGTATACAGTTGTGGACGGCATAGTCAGATATAGGAACCGCCTATCGGTTCCTAACAGTGATACTCTTCGAGCAGATATCTTGAGCGAGGCCCACAGCACCCCGTACTCCATCCATCCAAGGAGTACAAAAATGTATAAGGACCTAAAGACTCTGTATTGGTGGCCGGGCATGAAGCGAGATATTCTGTGGTTTGTCTCCTAGTGTTTGACTTGTCAGTAGGTCAAAGCAGAGCATCAGAAACCTGCAGGGAGCTGAGACATTCCCTATTCCCGAGTGGAAATGGGAGAATATCACCATGGATTTTGTGACAGGACTTCCGAGGACTACTGGAGGTTTCAATGCCATCTGGGTGATTGTTGATCGGCTCACTAAGTCAGCTCATTTCTTACCGATCAGGAAGACATTCACCATGACTCAGTATGCAGAGCTGTACATCAGATAGATAGTCAGACTGCATGGGATTCCAGTGTCCATCGTGTCAGATAGGGATTCGAAGTTCACGTCTGCATTCTGGAAGAGTCTCCAACATGCATTGGGTACGAAGCTACTGTTGAATACTACTTTTCATCCTCAGACATACGGTCAGTTAGAGAGGGTGATTCCGATTCTGGAGGACCTACTCCGAGCTTGCATGATCGACTTCCAGGGCAGATGGGAGCCAAAGTTACCTCTTGTGGAGTTCACATACAACAACAATTATCATGCATCGATAGGTATGGCTCCATACGAGGCACTGTATGGGAGGAAGTGTAGGTCGCCAGTTTATTGGGATGAGGTGGGGAAGCGAGAAGAGTTGGGTCCGGATATTTTCAGGCATATAGCAGATTTAGTGACCAGGATTAGGGACAGGTTGAAGACTGCTAAGGGCCATAAAAAGAGTTATGTTGATCAGAGATGGAGAGATCTTGAGTTTGTAGTAGGGGATCATGTGTTCGTGAAGGTCGCACCGATGAAGGGTGTGATGATGTTCGGGAATAAGGGAAAGCTCAGCCCTAGATTCATCGGACCATTCGAGATCATAGAGAGAGTTGGGACACTCGCTTACAGAGTTGTTTTACCGTTGAGTCTGGAGAGAGTTCATAATTTGTTCCACGTCTCCATGCTATGGAAGTACATGTCGAACCCTTCGTATGTGCTTAACTATGAGCGACTTCAGCTGACACCGCACCTATCATTCTAGGAGAAACCTACACAGATACTAGACAAACAGGAGAAGAGGCTCCGGAACAAGGTGATCCAGATGTTTAAGGTCAAACGGCTGAATCATTATGAGGAAGAGGCCACGTGGGAAACTAAGACGGAGAAGAGGAGTCGCTACCCGAGTTATTCGGTACGTTCTAAATTTCGTGGAAGAAATTTTATTGAAGGGGCGGAAGAGTTGTAAGGTCCAGGAATTTAATTCAAGTAATCTGAGTGCATGCAATCTAGGATTTGAATTATTTATGTGTTTAATTATTTTTATGTGTTTTATGCATAATTATTTCATGATAGGAAATTAGTTCATGAAATTTTAAAAGTTAATGCATTAGGGTTCCTAGATGTATTTCGCGCTCGAACGAGAAACGGAGACCGAGAAATTATCAGGAAAATTATTTTTATTACATGATTAATTTTTATTAATTAATATAAGATATTTTAAATGCATTTTTCAAGAAATGGGTTTTTTTTGGTTCTTTTACCCACCAGAGCATATTTTTCAGCGGTACGCAAATTTTATCGAATCGGAGGACTTTTTGAGTGTTCGGCTAATATTTTCAAGAACCTACCGAAACGAAATATTTTTCGGGGATATGTTTGAACTTAATGGGCCTACTTTTAAGCTTGTTGCGCTTAAAACACTTTTTAAACTTTTAATTAGCAATTTAGGGCCCATTAGTTTATTTGTTAACTATTTAAATAATACCTAATTAACCTTAAACCTAATATTATCCACCCCACCAGCCGACACCCCTTCATTTCAGATTTGTTCTCTCGGCTTCAGCAAAAATTTCCTCAAGGAAACTTCGGCCTTAGCAAATTCTTGCAAAAGAAATTCTTCTGGCGCTCGTTCTTCGATCTCCTTGCGTCTATTACATCAAAGGCACACATTGTATCATTTTTTTTGAATCACACTCGATTTATATGCTTTTGAATGGGTTTCTTGCATGAAACATTCAATCCAATCATGTACATAAGAGATTTCGGGTTTCGTGTGCTTTTCTTGCAATCCATGTTTGTTGTTCACGTTTTTTCTGTATTTTTGGCAAGGGCTTCTAGTTCTCGATGCTAAGGTCTGTAATTGGTGTCAAGGGGTTGTCTTGGGGTTAGAACCGTTGCTGATCGCTGAAGGGGAAATGGACGAGAGTAATGCTTCAATGGGGTGGCTCGGTTCTTGGGATAATTAGAGTGCAGGGGTCAGCTAACCACGCAGGGACCTAGCCGAGCCTTAGACCAGACCCTGGTTGGTCTGATATAAGGCTTTGAAGGGCTCAGTACGTGCTGGAGCCAACCCCAAGCACGGTTGATCGAGGAGTAGAAAGTAGCCGCGAGTTGGGTTCCTTGGAGTCTAGAGACCGATTGTGATGTCCAGCGTGCATGGGGCTGTAGTCGTGATTCTATTGAGTTCAGTCGAGTATTGTCTTTATCCTGGGTGGGCTGGCTTGTGGTTGAGTCACCTGGGCATGAGCTAGGGACGAGAATTCTCAAGTGGAGGGAGTGAGGGTTTGTTCCTTAGTTGTGAAAAAAAATCCAACAGCTTCTCAAGAGTTGTTCGAAGGGCTTAGATGTCTGGTCTCGAGGTTTTTAGAGCCTTTTAGATGTTTATTAGGTGTGGTAAAAAGTTGGGAAAATTTGGGGAAGTTTCGGTTCGATTCGGGTTAAACCGGGACTCCGGTCCAAGTTTTAGAACGAATCGAATAAGTTTGATATTGGGCTCGATTTTACGTCTAGAAATGCGTATAAATATTTTTTGGGACATTTTAAGGAGATCGGTAAGCTTTGGGTCAAATTTTAGAGCTCTAGGGGAAAAATGGTATTTTTGGATTTTCCAGAGCAAAATGGTCATTTCGCACCGGGTGAGATTTTGGTTCTGACAGCGCCCTGAGCACAAAGTTACTATATTTTAAATGTTTATGCATAATGGTCACGATTTTTAAGATTTTAGGAAAATATATGTTGCATGCTTGGATTTAAAGAAAATTGCATATGTACATGATTTTTATAAGTGATGAAAATGATGATGTTTTGAAGGATGGGAATTATTTGTGGTTATCAAAATATATGTAAATGCATAAGACGTATATTTAAATGATGATGATGAGGCCTAGGCACATTGGATGGGTAATCCTGTTACTGATGTTCGACAGC
This sequence comes from Primulina tabacum, assembly GCF_025594145.1. Classification (NCBI taxonomy): domain Eukaryota; kingdom Viridiplantae; phylum Streptophyta; class Magnoliopsida; order Lamiales; family Gesneriaceae; genus Primulina; species Primulina tabacum. The sequence goes on along the minus strand of NC_134552.1, from coordinate 46,925,957 downwards.
CGCCGCGTACCGTGGTTTTATGTATGATGGATTCATCGTAAATGATGATGTTTGATAGTCACCTCTAATGAACTGAATTCACCAATGGAAATGATGAATGATGAATGTTGATTAACGATGAACGATTTTGACACGTCACAATTTCATATGACACGTTTACATTACGCTTTTAAAGTTCATGAAAGATATGTCGAGTATGATATTTTTCGATACTGTGTGCTATGTATATGTATTTGTTATTTAGGTACATATGTGTTGAGTCTTTAGACTCATTAGGCGTGTGGGATGCAGGTGAGTTTGATATCGAGGGGACTGGAGGTGCTAAACTCTGAGTCGGCAGACCTGGTGGACGACACGACCCAATGACCTCATGATTTTCCACACATTTACGATTTTATGTTATTGTGAGGATATGAGCATTTCGTACACTATTTTAATTTATTGTTTGATGTTAGGATTTTTACTCGTTTTTGCTCCATTATATTTTATTGGCAATTACTTATGATTATTTTTAAATGGTATTTTTAAGTAGGACTACATGCATGCAATTTATTTAAATGCTTAATTTCAAAATGTGAGCTTATAAAAAAATAAATATATAAATATTTTCTCACTTTTAAAACGGTAGACGTTACACATTCAGTCCCTCAACGAAACTCTCAACAAGCGTGCCCTGACTGGCAGCAACGTGAGGAGCATATCTCAACACATAGCGCAGAAGGTATCAGCATACTCCTCAATAGACATATCAACTTGTTTGAGATTGTCAAATTCAGAAGCCTTGGAACTATAGAATGATGGTGGACAGTAATTCTCTCGGAATTTCAACTTGAAAATGTCCCAAGACGGAAAAATCCTCTGATACTTTAGAGTCATCAAAATAGTAGCCCACCACATCTTAGCACGGTCTCTCAACTGATGGAGAACTAACTTTAGTCGACGTCGGTGGATACTCAATCAACTCATAAAAATTCTCAATGTCAACAACCCACAATTCAGCTTTTTCTGATCCTTCGGTGCCACTAAATCGAGGTGGATGCAACGGGCAACTAACTCATCAATTCTAAGATGCTCTAATTGACCAGCAGCTTGAGTAACATCCTCATCATTAACAATAGTACGAGGTCTACCACGACCACATCCACGAACTCTACCAGAATTATTTTCACTTGCTCCTTCTATTCTATAACATGTGACAAACGATAAATAGAACGAAAGAAACATAACACATAGACACATAAACATGCTGGCAAGTAGTAACACACAAGCACAACAAATATTTTAGTGTCGAGACTCGAATGTCCTAGACTCTAGATCGAACGTATCCCAGATTACGCTCGGATACCATGATGTGAGGCCTAATAACTTAAATTACGTTTAATTATCAAACAAATATGATTTAATTAAATATGCAGCGGAAAAATGGTTTAAAATACTTTAAAATGCAAGGTATGTCAGGCTGTGCTAATCAACACCCCCATGAATAAAGTTATTCGAGCAACATACAGGGGAGCTACATTGTCATGCAGCTAAACAGCCCTACTAAGTATGCAAGGTATGTCAGGCTGTGCTAATCAACACCTCCAAATCTACCTCCATACAGCTGTAATGATATATAACAGGAACGGAACAAACAACCAGAACTGGATATCACAATCCCAGCGCTCATCCAGAGGGCTGCACTAACAACAGGATTGATCAATCTTAACTACGATTTCAGGTGTATCAATATAGGCCTATCAGCAACACCCTAATCCTGAGTTATACAACAACTAGTGCCGAATAAAAATGAATAACGGTAACTGGTCAACAAGAACAATGGGCTCAAGATGTATGTCATGACATTATGCCCTAGACTAAATGCCATATAACTGAACGTATAACTCAATAAGGCATTTAACAACTCAAACAATTCACAAAATCACAAAATAACAATAACAACACATAAATATTCTAAAATTATAATTTAAGTGTTAACGTTGTATGTTGCCAAACTGTAACATACATATACCAACAAACGACGATCGATGAACAGCTTTAAAGTTCCTCGGCCTAAAACACATAACAATAAGCTGAATGATACCACATTTAATCGGAAGAAATCAATAAGAACTTTGATCATCTCGACACAATTAAATGCCCAAAACAGAAACGATGAAACTACATTATCTTGCAGTTCAATATTCAATCTTTAAGAGCATAAAATTCATATCTCACTCATTGTTGACTAATATCAATACCTGCCAATTGGAAATGAAGAAAAATCAAATATCTAAGTTTTTCCAATTGAAAAAATATTCAAATTCTCAATCGTTTGTGTCCTTTGCGGGATTGGATTTTTTTATAGTGGAAGTTCCATAAAGCGCGAACCAAGATCCATGATACGAAAAAAATAAGAATCAACAGAAAAAGATATCGCGAATTATCAGAATTTAATTAGACACAATGGATTCATCTGTTCTCAGACAGATTTCTAGCAGCAAATCAGCGTCAATAAATAGACATAACTCTCTCAATATTTAATATAATTAAATGATTCTATTCGTATTTCAGAGATAACTCATATCTAGAACTTTCATTTGAACCAAAAGTACAGAATCCTAATGCGCAAAGGTTATCTTCCCAAAATACAGTAGATTTGCTACACACCCCAAACACATAATGTGGTTTTGACACATTTTGGTAGAAAAGTCATATCAAATTCATTGCTAACAGGAATTCGATTATTCTAGTTGCCAAGGACAAAAACACAAAGAAATACAAGTTCTATTTAGGTCATAACTAAAAATTATCGTTATATATCATTATTCATCAAAGAAATCGAAGCCAAAAGCTCACTGAATTGGACAAGGAGCTGTGCAAAAACGAGGTGAAAAACAGCAGCTTTGATCCAGCTGAATACTTCCTCAAAATTAATGATTTATGGCTTGAATCGAAGCTTAGGATGTTAGGAACACAACACTTCAATAATTTTGAGTTTTGACATTGGACGGAGAAGTTATGGCAATTGTACGGCGGCTGCTACAATGGTGACGGAACTCGATTGGGGGAAAAGTTTTATTCTTTCTTCTTTCCTTTCCCTTTCCTATAGATGGTAAGGTGTGTGTATTGTATGTATTTTAATATTAATTAGTTACTAAAAATAGTAACTCATGACCTTTTAGCCCGGTTTTGAATTTATTTTTCTCTCGTGTGTTACTAAAAATATCGAATGTATTTTATATCGTATTACTCTGATAATCTCAAATACATATTTTTTAACACACTTTTTAAATATATTTTGCATATATAATTATTTTAATTTACAACTCAATAATTATTCTAAGTATGTCAAATTACCGGATAATATATTTTAGGGCCTTCCAGTGAATGCCCAAGTAAACACGATTTCAACAATAAACAAAAGAAAACAAGCTAGTCTAAACCAAACACATTTGTGACACGTTAGGCTAGGACATATTTTCCAAAGAAGGATACACAATCTGGTGGGAGAGGGCATGTTTGACTTGTCAGATATAAACTATCTAGAGACATGTGAGTGAAGTATGAAAGGAAAGATGACCAAAGCTCCTTTCCTACAAAAGTGGAACGTGAACATAATCTGTTGGATTTGATCCATACAGATGTGCGTGGCCTGCTAAGTGTTAGCACGAAATATGGTCAATACTACCTCATTACCTTTACTGATGACCATTCGAGGTATGGGTACGTGTATTCAATGAAGTACAAGTCTGAAGGATATACTCAAAGAGGTAGGAAAGGAGTGCAGTAACATTCCTGGTTATAGGTGAAGCATCATATGTATTAGGAACCTTGTCTGAAGGATATATTGAAATACGAGTCTGAAGGATATTTTGACTAAGATACAAGTGGGAGTGTAGTAACATTCCTTTTATTGAAATACAAGTCTGGAGGATATTTTGACCGAGGAACCTTGTGTGTACAAAAAGGTTAATGGGAATGCAATAACATTCCTTTTGTTTTATTTTGATGACATACTATTCATTGGAAATGATTTAAGAATGTTGCAGTCTACTAAAGTATGGTTAGCTGGTAAGTTCTTCACGAAGGATATAGGTGAAGCATTATATGTATTAGGAATACAAATCTATAGGGATAGATCAAAGAAGAATTTAGGGCTCTTTCAATTCACACATATCGATATCATACTGAGGAGATTCTCTATGGACGAGCCCAACAGAGGATATCTCCCAATGTCTCTCTCCCAATGTCTCATGGTGTGACTATCCAAGTGTATGTGCCCTGACTGATGAAGATATAGAAACTACGAGCCGCATTCCATATGCGTCTGCTATAAGACATAATATATATGATATGATATCTGCTTGACCTGTTATTACATATGCACTGAGCGTTGCAAGAACATATCAGTCGAATCTGGGTCCATTGCATTAGATAGCCGTAAAACAAATTCTTAAGTACTTGAGAAGAACTAAGAATTTGTTCTTGGTTTACGGGAGTGAAGAATTAAAATTTGAAGGTTACACTGATTCAAGCTTCCAATCAGATGTGGATGATTCGAAATCAACCTCTGGATTTGTATTCAAGCTCAATGGTGGTGTTGTCTCTTCGAAGAGTTCCAAGCAAGACACCGCAGTGGATTCAACCATTGAGGCCAAATACATAGCTGCATCGACTGCAGCAAAAAAAGGTGTTTGGATGAGGAATTTCATCCAAGAGTTGGGTGTCATTCCTCAAACAGGTCTCGGTCTGCTATGACAACACCGGTTCTGTTGCGCAAGCAAAAAAACCGAGGTCTCGTCAGTGATCCAAGCATATGCTGAAGAAGTTCCACATAATCCAGGAGATTGTGGGAAGAGGAGACACATCGGTAGAGAGAGTCGCCTCCGTAGACAACGTTGTTGATCCACAGATGAAGCCTGCCAGGACCATTTTTTGAGAAGCATCGCTTTGCAATGGGTTTTAGATCTATGGGTAATTGGCTATAAGGCAAGTGGGAGATTGTTAGAAGGTGCCCAACAAGACAACTTGTGGCTTGGGCTTCATTGACTCTACTTTAAAACAATTTTTATTTTAATAACATTTAACGATTTTATTCAATTATGGCCTTATACTTTATCTGTCTACCCTACAAGCTGCATAAATAAGTCCTTGAATATACAATAGGTACCATGAGGTCTGCCTATCAACGTAAGATCATGAAATTCATTAGGAAGTGTACCGTATATTCTAAACTTATTCCTAGTCGAATCGATCGCCTAAAACAAGGATAAAGGTCGCTCGAACTCGAGAATAGCATTTGTAATGTAAACGCCATGTTTCATTGACAAGGGTATAGAAATGTCCATTCACACGGATGGGTGATCATATGATGATGCACTGAACAACCCTCCTTCGGACTGTACAAGTGGTACTCACTTATCGATTGAAATAGTCCGCAGCTATAGTTGTACACCATTAGTCCTTTGACTCAAGACAATGTATGGGCTATACGCACTAGCATTCATTTTGATTCATTTACTGACTCCATTGAGGGTTATCAGGTGGCGAGTTTGGGTATAGTTTTGAAATACATAGGAGCAAATGCATTGTAGTCGAGGATTCTTCGTTTAACTACGTGTGAAGATATCTTATGTGATCTAATGAGCTAACACTGCAAGGAGTCTATGGTAGAGAATGAAATGTGCTTTAGGAAAATGTGTTTTCTAGTTACACATACCATGTCACTATTAGTACTCAAAGATAAATCACATCATTATCGAATTTATGTGCAACTCTCGATATACATATGGTTGTAGATTCGATCGTTATATATATGTTGAAGGTACCGTAATGTGCGCTAACCATGACTATATTTCTTGTAGGCACTATCAATGATACTTAGGAGATCATGGGGCGATGCTAATAGACGCTCTTACCATGACCCGATGGTTCCAATCAGAAATGAGTTCTGACATTTTTTATCAAGGTGTTGATGAAAAAGAATGGAGCTAACTAGGATAAGCCCGAATAAAAATAAATGTTATTTTGAATCACATGGAAATGTGAACTCATGACTAGCTATATCCCTGAACCATTGAGGGTTAGACAAGTATCGGATTATGTGTTCTCGTTGAGAAAGTCAAAATTCAAGGAGTTGAATTTGGCGACTTGCAGTTTAATGAAGATCAAACGAAAGCTTATAAAGAAGTTTATAAGCTGCCTCCAACGGATAGAAGAAATGGAAGTTAGCTTAATTGCTAATTAAGGAATGAGAATGGAACTGCATGTTTGGTGAAGGAGTTCACTAAACTGGCAGTTGCCCAATATGGTAAGTGAAAATTTTTATCTTCGAAATTTTCATTTTCATTTTATGTATCTTTGATACATCGGCGCTCTCATATTGTCGCTCGGGTTAAAATGAGTTCGGAATCATTTATTTAGTGAATTGAGAATTTACTGATTAAATGATTGTGCTATTAGTAGTGACTACCAACTTGCACAAACTCTCATAAATGGTCTAGAATTAAATTAACCAATGAGTTAATTTTATAAATTAAATAATGCTTATTTAATTTAATATATATGTATATTAATTATATGAGAGTTTGAATATAATGGAATATAGAGTTCTAGTACCACAAGGACTAGGAGTCTTTGTAGGAGAAGGACTCTTAATCGGATTAGTAGTCTCACTCTATATAAACATCATGAGGGGCCATAAATCATTAACGAAACTATTGCACACAAAATACACAACAAAGCTTTCATCTCTCCTTGAATCGAAATTCACGACCATGTTGAATTGGAAACAAATCAAGGTATGCAATCTATTTTGGATTAACTTAATTAGCATCAATAACAATTGATTAAGAATCAATTAATTTCCACAACTTTGAAAAGGCTCTCGGCCAATTCAAAAAGCTTGGTGAAAATTTCGGCCAAGTGAATTCCTTCCACTATCGCGCCGTCGTCACTGCACCATCTTCGGATTTTGAAAATTTGGAAGCTATAGTCTCAATGAACAAATCGCTTGCGATTTCTAGTGCAACCCAAACGAGGAACATAGCTTCTGATCATGGACCTGATTAGAAGATAAAAAACCAGAGCTTCGTTCTTACGGATTACAAGTATCCGCTTAAAACCCGGAATAGTTTGAAGTCCATCATATAATACACGCAGTTATAAAATTCATACACCCTATGAAAGGTCTTTCAACACACACTACAAGAAAATACACATTCAACAACACATCAAAGACAACAGTTTTTATTAAAACATTGTGTTTTTATTTTTAACAACAGTTTCAACAAAAATCGTTGTCGCGGCCTAAAAAATTCCGCTCATAGACAACAGTCTCTTTAAAACTGTTGTCTTTGATATATCTACGACATCGGTTTTTAAAAACCGTTGTCTATGAGCGTTTTTTTGGGCTACGACAACGGTTTTTATAAACCGCTGTCTATATGTGTTTTGTAAAGGGTCAAAGACAACGGTTTGTTTAAACCGTTGTCTTTCAGTTGGTTTTTTTAGTTCTACGACAACGGCTTTTGTAAACCACTGTCTTTTTTTATCGTTTTATATGGTAAAAGACAATAAAACAATAAAAAAAGACAATGGTTTACAAAAACCGTTATCTTCAAAAAAAAATTAATAAAATTTGTAGTTAATATTAAATTTTGCAAAACCGTCGCTAAATTTAGCGAGGCTTTTAAAAATTTCGACGGTTTGGTATAACCGTCGCTAACTTTAGCAACGATTTTAAGCAAAACCGTCGCAATTTTTAAATTAAGCGACGATTTTAAGAAAAACCATTGCAAGTTTTAAATTAACGACGGTTTCATAAATAAGCGACGGTTTTATTAACAGTCGCTAATAGTGATGGTTATAAAAAATGTCGCTAATAGTGACGGTGTTTGTTTAACTGTCGTTAATAACGACGGTTTATGAAATTACAGTCGCTAAAAACTGTCGCAAACTGTCTATAAATATCCGCGTTTTCGGTCCATTTTCCTCCATACCACTTCACAACATTTAAAATTTTTTTCTCTCACACGATTTTGGATTCGATTTAAGGTAAATTTTTTCGTTTTAATTTTTGGTAAATTTTTAAATGTAAGTTAAGATTTACAATATTGTTAGCATAGTAAGATTGTAAGTTTTTTTAAATTTATTAAATTATTAAAAGTAATTTGTTTTATTTTACTGAAAAATTTAGCGACAAAAATCATGCCAAACCGTCGCTAAAATTAGCGACGAACTTTATAAAAAAACTGTCGCTAAAATTAGCGACAGTTTACTAAACCATCGCTAATGAATACCGTCGCTAATTTTAGCGACGATTTTGCATGATTTCCATCGCTATGTAATTTGCGACGGTTTTTTAAAAACCGTCGGAAATTGTAGCTACGACAACGATTTTTCACTGTTGTCTTTGAGCACATCCTTTAACCACAGAGCCTTTAACAACGGTTTTATTTGACCTACGACAACGATGGAAAACCGTTCTTTTTCCGTTTTTTTTGTAGTGACATAACGTCCAAGCCATTTCGATTGTCGAGAAAAAATTTTAAACTTCCGCTACGTCTTGGGTGCGAGAATTCGATATCTCAACACTCCTCTCTATATTTTTTTTTATGATACTTGTTATTTCCATAATAATTTGTTGGGCTTTCATAGTTATCATAGATAAAAAGTGAAGAAGACTAAGATGATATTGGTTGACGGAGATGGACGGTTCGTGAAACGTCTCTAACTCTTTTTCTTTAAAATATACTAGAATTTTTTTTTTAATACCCCTCGGCCGAACCTATATATATTTTCTGCACCATTAAAAAAACTTAGCATTTTTTTACTCAAAATCCCAAAACTGCAATATAAGTCAAAAAACCGTAAATTTCCAACCAAACCTAAAACTGGAGTTTTTCAAAAATAGCATAACGCCATAATCCTCTCAAAAACCACTCTTACTACCAAAATTCATCAACATCTTTAAAGTAATTTAAAATCATAACAGTGCGAAAAAACTAGCAATGCATAGGTCCTCGGGTTAGTGCACCATCTGCCCAGCCAGTTTAGCCATTCGACCCTCCTGTGTCAACATCAAATTCATCACCTGCATCATTCACACCTAGTGAGTCTATTGACCCGGCAAGCCTTAACCATAGTAACAAGTAATACGTATACATCCACTTGCAACAGTGAAAATACTTTTAATAAAATAGTTTTTTCATGACATGCATAAACTTTAACATTTTCTTTCATCATATATTTTTCCTTTCATCGAAAAATTTTCCTTTCATCATATATACATATATGTTTTCCTCTTGGGTGAATTCAGATAATTAATTGTGACTTTCGTATCAATTGTTTGTCGATTGATCGATCTTACGTATTACCATGGCACCAGGCGGCGCGGACATCAACTGACACTCTCAATCGTCAACTGAACATCGGTCTTACATGTCATCGTGTCATTTTGTATTCGTATTAGTCACAATCAAATCACCTCCTTCAAAATATTTTATCATATGAATCACTTATAAAAATTCATGCATATAACATTTTCTTGAAACCAAACATGCAACTTATTCTTTAACATTTTACAATTTTTATCATAAAATTCCATAACCTTTCAAAATATATATTTTAACATTTTTTGCTGCATTCAGGACACTGCGAGGGCTGCTAACGTAATTCAGTGCGAAATGACCATTTTGCCCCTGAAACCCTAACTTGACCATTTTACGCTCGAACTTTAAAACGACGATCCGAATTCATCCAAACTTACCATAACACCTTAAAATACACCAATAAACATTTCTTAAATGTAAACTTAAGTTACTCGACTAATTTCGTAATTCGTTTTAAAACTTGGACAAAAGTCCCAGTTTTAACCTGGATCTTAACCAAATTTTACCAAACTTTAACCATAGCTTAACCACACCCAACCATACCCTATGCAACCCAAATCAAGTCATTTAGAACCCATAGAATAACCTAGAAAGCTGCTGGAAATTTCTGCACCTTTCTATCGAAACCCTAGCCTCAACCAATGGCATGTTCTTCGATCCTAGCCCCTAACCAACGAGACCAGACCCTCATTGAAACGTCCACTACTTTTTAACTTTAAATTCTTAATAATTTTTTTAAAAAAGAACCTCAAATTTCGAAATTCTTCTTTAAAAATAACTTCACAACTTCATAATCCAAAAACTTAATTTAACATCTAAAAATTCAAAGTTCATAAAAATCCCTGACTCGTTAATTAACCAAAAATATTACGTCGATCTTTAACAAGATCAACTAACATAAAAATAAAGCATAAAATCTCTAATAAATCATTTACAAAATCTTAATTTCAAAACTTCCATTATCAAGCTAATGCTGAAAATAATATCTCCCGGGAGTGTACTGCCAGACTCAATCTACTCAAGCGTTAGCACCTCCCTTAATCTTATCCTCACCTGAAACATTCAAACCTAGTAAGTATAATGATTCAGCATGTTTTGAACATGGGTAACAAATAATACATATACAAGCATATGCATTAAAATCATACTTTTAATCAAAATAAGCTAGCATAAATTTGCATAATTTGATCATGAATCGTCAAATCGTAAAGCTTTCAATCATTTGTTAATTTGGGTGAAGTTTGATCCTTGAGCGTGACTAGATGTATCCTCTGGTCGATTGATTAGTCTTAGTTCACCATTGCGCATGGGGACGGGCACTAGGCACCGACATGAAATAGAAATACGATCGTTGGGCTCCCTCTGGGCTTCTCCAGTAAACGGGCTCCCTCTGGGCCTTCTCTCTCACCATATTCCCAAAAATCATATATATGATATCCTTTTTATAACAATCAATTCGCATCTTTCAAGATATTTTTCTTTTTAATCATATAACATCGTGTCCTTTCCACAATTGTAAAATAGCATTTTTAACAGTAAAAATAGCAAAGCTTTACCATACCTCATAAAATCTCCTTTTTTCATCATAAATGTTTTAAAATATCATTTAGCATTCATTATGATTCTTCGGGACACTGCCAACCCTTTTTGTACTAATTAAGTGTAAAATGACCGTTTTGCCCCTAGACCCAAAATTTCTCGATTTTGAGTTTTTCTCACTTTTATTTACTCGAGATTATCCCAAATATTTATTTAAACTTAAATTAAACTTCTAATATTTTTATTTAATGTAAGCTTGAGCAATTTGATTTAATTCCTTAATTACTAAACCGTAAAGCGTTTTAATCTCGAACTGATCCCAAATTTAATATTTTATTCCCAAACTTTAAATATAAAGTTTTATACCAAAACTACCATAGTGAGGACCATGGTTCGAACCCCTTCTTTTCCTATCCCAAAAACTCGAACCCTAGCTCACTAAGACTCTCGGCCTCACTCAAACCATGAGCCACCACGAGCCACCCTTGACCAGTCCTTGACCAACGCTCTCCTGGACTTTCGTAGAAACCTCCTAGACCAGCCCACGCAAGAGCCCATGCGCGATTAGCTCACTAGCCGCGCGATTTCTCGCCTACTATCATCAAGCCATCATGGACCAAGCCACCCAGCCCGAACCCTGACCCCAGGAAATCCTCCCTAGACCCTACTGGACTATCCTAGACCACCCCAACCAAGCCACGGACCGCTCCCTTTGAATCGCACCTATGCGTGCTTGGGAAGAGTCCTTGCGGTGAAGGACTCTTCTCTACCGGCTGCTCTTGAGTCCTAGCCATGCTAGGACTCTTCCCAACTCTGAACCACGTCTAGCACAAGCACTTGCCCAAGCCCCGGCCCAGCCGCACGCAGCCATGCACCAAGCCATAGCCTTAACCCTCATGAAACCCTAGGTCGCGGCCCTTCACATGCACATCCCTCACATGCTCGGCCCTCGTTTCCACCTTAAATCATCTATATTCCATGCATTAAACATCCTATGTTGGCAGCAAAACCTTGGAAATCATAAAGTTTTTCAAACAAACGTAAAATCGTCAAAACGTTGGAAATAATTGTTCTATCATTAAACAAATTGTGCATAAGTATTTTTCATGCAAAAATATACAAAACAACCATAATATAGTTTGAATGATATGTCAAAGGAGTTTAGAAACATGCATTTACATTCTAGAACGCTCGAATATATGATAGTTGGCATGGGGCCCGAAGAAGGACGAACTGGTGACGAGGAATCCTTGTTTTATCCTCCTCAAAGTTTCAAATTATTGTGTGTGTTGTGTGTGTGCGATTTCAGAGGAATGGCCACTAATAAACCCTAGGTTTCATTTATAGATTTTAATTTGCATGTTAATGGGCTTAGATTTTGGGCCTTTGAGTTTAGGAGTAATTTGGCCTACTAATCTTAGGTAAATTATGTAACGTGCCGTACTTTTAACTATATTAAAATTTGCGGAAAAATCAAAATTTTCTTAAATACAAAATAAACTTTCAAATTTGCATTAAAATAACTTGCTCGTCTAAAAAAATTTGCAATGAAAACAACCACAACCAAGTTTGCCAAAAGTAATAATCGTTTAAACATCATAAACCACTTCATCAAAATCAGAGTTTTTGAAACAACATGCATAAAAGTATTCATAAAAACATGGGCGGTCCTCGGGTTTAGCCTCCTGCGCAGTCCAAGCCACCCCATTGATCCCCACCCCTCGTCTCCTCAAAGTCATCTTCACCTGTATCGATCAAGTCTAGTGAGTCTAAAGACTCAACACGTATAAACTGGATATAACAAGTAATACGTAATAAAACCACATGCATCTTTAAAGTAAAGCGTACATACTTGAAACTTCAACATAATAACATAAACATAGACGTGCCATCAACGTAAATCTTTTCAAAGACATACATACATACTTGAACATGCATAAACTTCATCATTTTGCGTAGAGATATGTTTCAAAACAAGTAACCCATACATAAATGCGCCTGATCAGACTAAACCACAATACTGGGCTGACTGGAAAAATCCAATGCCACATACATGAGATCCCCGGTCATGCTTTACTGGGTGGATTGATCCCTGGTCATGCTTTACCGCTTTCCAATCCTGATCTAAACCCGGTCATGCATTGCCGGGGTGGAGAATTCCTCCGCCACGTTCACCGACTTCCAAACCTGTTCGTAGTTGGAGAGGTCCCCGGACACGTTCTCCGGCTTCCAAACCCGTTCATAATTGGTCACAAGACATTTAGCATACCTTAAAAACTTAAAATATTTTCTTTTGCACGTCGAACATACTTACTTGGCGTTGAGGGATTCATTTGATCTCGCTTGGGTCCACTGTTGCTCGTACTAACATGAGTTCAAACACTTATCTTTCATAACTTAGATGAATTTGTCATGCTCACACCCAAAATGACAAATTTCCTTATGACGTTCTAAATCTTTCGGGACTTGACCTCTTTTAATCATCGTACTAAATTATGACATCAAACCCCAAAATAATCCTAAAAAAAAAAATTTTTTAAGGAGGACACAAATCCCGCCTTAGGGTCCGGGTAGATGCTGGAATTTTGCATTTAGAAGGAAACAAGGGCACGACCCCGTGTCAGGTTCTGGCTAAAGGTCCGTGTACATGTTGGAATTGTAAACCAACGGAGAAACACTACACTTAAGGCTTATTCCTCCTAACTCGATCATACGGGCCATGAACCAACGCCTTGAGACCCATACTAGGATGCTACGGCATTAACTCAAACCCATACAAAGTCCCAAAATGACGACGCACTCCAAACAACGCAACACAACCCGTAAACACGACATTTTGACACCAAAACGCATCCTACGACTTCTAACGCAATAAAGTGCCCATCGACGCGAACCGACACACCAAAAACCATCCCAACATCATACTCAACATACTTAAACACAGCAGCAATCACCCGTTGATCCCCAACGAAGCTTGCAACAATAAAACTTCAAGAACGAATTTTCAGAAAATCGCAGTTTGAGCAGTCCCACGAAAACCATCATAACACGCTCATTTCTCATGCAAATATTTCAAATTTACTGTCAAATCGAAGGTATCAAAAATTTCTACGATTTATATGTTGAAAGTTTTTCCAGAAAATCGACCAAAAAATCGTAGTATTTAAAATGACAGCAAATTTCGAGTTTTGAGATCCAAAAATCATTTCAAAAGCGATCCAACCATTTTTGCTCAAACTTTTGCATAATATACACATATTTTTCATATAGTAAACATCAAAATTATTACTATGACAAGATCGATGCAAAAACGAAAGAATATACATGTCTTTTGATTTTTAAAGTTACCGAAACGACGATACCAAAGCGGGGATGATGCGAGGGACGATCCAAGACGAACGTGGCATGATTTTCTTGAAGAAACCCAACGAAAATTGTTGTAAAAATGAAGGAAAATGGAGGCGGATGCTATAGCTTTTAGAATCCTAAGGTTTCTCTCAAAAATAAGAAATGAAACAATGAAAAATGAAGGGGTGAGTGTAGGTGTGTGTGTGTCCGAGTGTGTGTAGGTGTGGTCACGTGTGTGTGTGTTAATTAGGAGAAAATTATTGCTTAATTAACTAATTAAAAATGCTAATTAACAAGTTAATCCATACTAACCTCAACAAATCTCTTAATTAAAATAAAATACGCACTTGCTAGACTTTAAAGGCTTTAAAAATCTTAAAATCACTAAAAAAATAAATTAGGCTTTGAAAATGCTAAAACTTAATAAATCATTTAAAATGACTCTTTCTAACTTAAAATAAAATACCACATTATAAAATTGTCAAAATCGTCCTCGGTCTCTTTTCATCGATCCCGCATCGAATAATCGCCTGAAACATTAAACTCGAGAAAACATTTTATCGTGCATCACATAACCATAAATAATTTAAAATAATGTAATTTCATAAATCATGCATCACTAAAAATCATTTTAAACTTAATTAAATAATTTAACAATATAAATAAATTCATGGGTTTTACATGTACTGAATTTGGGCTCTACAAATTAGGCCCAATAACACATATTTAATTGAAAAATAAAGGTTTAAAAAAATTAGTTTTCAAAAATAATACTTTGATCTTTTAAAAGTCCTTCATTTGCCCAAAACCGGCTTCCCGGATATAATCAAGTTCATCTCGTAAAATAATTTTAACTCCACCATTTTTAGAAAAATTTAATCATATTAATATGCATTGAAAATATTTATGGAAAAATATTTATTTTTATCTTGATCGTCAAAAGTCTCCTTTCCCCAGCCTATTATCGAATATTCGAATAAAATCTACAGTTTTCATAAAATCATGCAATTAGACCCTTAATCATATAGTATGCATCATGTAAGTATTTAAAATCAATTAAATAAATCAAGTAAGCAATTTGAATCGTTTGCATGCATGTGGTTTACGTGGTTTGACTTTTGGACGTTACAAATCCTCCCTTCCCCCTCCTTAAATAAAATTTTGCCCTCGAAATTAAGACTTACCAAAAAGTTCTGGGAATACGACTCCTCATCTCTGACTCAATCTCCCAAGTGGATTCTTCCTCCGAGTGATTTTGTCATTTTACCTTGACCACCTTGATATGCTAATACTCCCACTCTTTCGAGTATCTCAAATGGTCCAACGAATCTTGTACTAAGTTTTTCTTTCTTACCAAATCTTATAATACCCTTCATAGGTGCTATCTTTATAAACACATGATCACCTACTGCAAACTCGAGATCTCGTCTTCTTTTGTCTGCGAAGCTCTTCTGCCGATTCTAAGTAGTTTTCATTCTATCTCGGATTTTGGCGACCATTTTTGCGGTGTGTTGAACTATCTCGGGTCCCATCGTAGCCATTTCTCTTACCTCGTCCCAATGGATGGGAGATATACATTTCTTTTTATAGATTTCCTCGTATGGAGCCATACCTATAGATGACTAATAGGTGTTGTCACGTACCGTACTTTTAAACATACTTAAAAATATGCGGAAAATAAAAATTTTTCTTAAATAAGAAATTCTAATTCATAGTGCCAAATAATTAAAATGCTTGAACAAATATTTGAAATCGTAAAAAACTTGCAACATGTACTTGTTTAAAATTCGTTAAAATAAATCAGAGTGAACAATTTTATCATGCATAAAAAGTAAAATCCTTGAAAACTAAGGCGGTCCTCGGGTTAGTCCACCGCACAGGTCGAGTCAGCTCACTGATCCCCGCCTCCCGTCTACTCATGCTCGTCCTCACTTGCATTGATCAAGTCTAGAAATTCTAAAAACTCAACATGTATAAACTTAGAATAACAAGTAATGTATAATAAAACTACATGTATTTTAAAGTAGCACATACGTAACTCAACTTTGAACATACTTACATAACTATAGACATGCCATCGATTCATAAACATTTTCATAAACATACTTGCATTATACATACTTAAACATGCATAGTCATCATCATTTCGCGTAGAGATATGTTTCAAAGCAAGTGACCCATACATAATGATCCTGATCAGACTAAACCACAGTACTGGGCTGGCAAGGATGTCCACTACCACATACATAAGATCCCCGGTCATACTTTACCGGGTGGATTGGTCACTGATCATACTTTACCGCTTTTCAATCCTGATCAAAACCCGGTTAAACTTTACCGTGGTAGAGAGGTCCCCAGACACGTTCTCCGGCTTCCAAACCTGTTCATAATTTGTCACAAGACAATTAGCATACCTTAAAAACATAAAATATTTTCTTTTGCACGTCGAACATACTTACATAGGGTTGAGGGCTTTGTTGGTTCCCATTTGGACGACTACTACACATTGTAAAAAAAAATTTTTAATATTTCCATAATTTCTGGTGCTCCGTCTAGAAGTCATGGCGCTCAGGCGGTAATAACTTTCCGCTCGGGCGCTGCCCAGTTCCAACAAAACCTGCAACTCAAAAATCCTCAAAAACATATTTTTGCACAGTTTGAGCAGTCACACGAGAATGATCATAACTCACTCATCTCTTGTCCAAAATTTACGAATTTACTTTCAAATCAAAGTTATCAAAAAGCACTACGTTTTATATGTTGAAAGTTTTTCCAAAAAGTCGATCAAAAATTCACAGTATTTGAAATGACAGCAGGCTCGGTTTTGAGATCTAAAATTTTGATCCAAAATCATTTCAAAACATTTTTGCTCAATCTTTTACACAACATACATGGATTTTGCATAAAATACACATCAAAATACTTATACGACAAGATCAACGCAAAAATAAAATATTATGCATGCCTTTGCTGATTAAACTCTCGAAGATGACGAATACCGACGTGGCAGATCTCGGGGGATAATCGGGAGACGATGCTACACGATTCTTGCTCAAAAACCAACGAGAGTTTGTTGGAAATTTTCGAAGGGGAAGAGTGGCTGCTGAAGGAGTTCAAGAACCCTAGCTTTCTCAAAAAAATGAAACAAAATGTGTGTGTGAAGTGTGTGCAGTCGATGGTGTGTGTGGTGTGTGAGTAACGTTTGTGTGTGTAGGGTCACCGATCTCTTTTCCCCATCCCATATCGAATATCCGCATTAAACATAAACTCAAGAAAACATTTTAACATGCATCAATTAAACATATAATAATTTAAAATAATGAAAATCATAAATCATGGATCGTTAAAAAAAAATTTTAAAATTTTAATTAAATAATTCAAAATTTTAATAAAGGCATGGGTTTACGTGTATTGATTTTGGGCTCTATAATTCATTCTCACTTAAATAAATTTCATCCTCGAAATTAACTCTTACCAAACAACTCCGGATAGCGACTCCTCATATCCGCTTCGGCCTCCCAAGTGGCCTCCTCCACTGATTAATTCAGCCACTGAACTTTGACCAACTTGGTCACTTTGTTCCGGAGTCTCCGCTCCTCTCTATCTAGAATTCGGACCGGTCTCTCTTCATGACAGATCTGGCGCAAGCTGCAATGGCACATAGCTCAAAACATGCGAATGATTTTTCATATACTTCCTCATTATCGAAACATGGAATACATTGTGTACTCCGGCCATATTTGGCAATAGAGCTACACGATAAGCAAGTGTCCCAAACTGTCAAGGATTTCAAACGGCCCAATGTATCTCGGACTCAGTTTGCCTCTCTTTCCAAACCTCATAACACCCTTCATAGGTGCTATCTTCACGAATACATGGTCTCCTACGGAAAATTCGAGGTCCTTTCTTCTTTTGTCAGCATAACTCTTTTGGCGACACTGGGCGGTCTTCATCTTGTCTCGGATCTTGACCACCACATCTGGAGTCTGCAAAAAAATCTTTGGACCAAGTTCTGATCTCTCACCGACTTCATCCCAATGAATCGCCGATCTGCACTTCCTTACATACAGTGCTTCGTAGGGAGCCATACCTATGGATGATTGAAAACTGTTGTTGTAGGTAAACTCCACTAGAGGTAGCTTCGATTCCCAATTCTCATGGAAATCGATCACACAGGCTCGCAGCAAATCTTCTAATATCTGAATCACTCTCTCAGACTGGCCATCTGTCTGAGGGTGAAATGTCGTAATGAATTGCAACTTCGTCCCCATAGCTGAATGAAAACTCTTCCAAAATAACGATGTGAACTTCAGGTCTCTGTAAGACACAATAGAAATTGGGATCACATGCAATCTGAATATCTCCCGAATATAGAGCTCTGCATACTGAGTCATGGAGAAATTTTTCTTCAATGGTAAGAAGTATGCCGATTTAGTAAGTCGATCCACTATGACCCAAATGGCATTAGATCCCCTGACTGACCTCGGCAGTCCAACAACGAAATCCATGGTGATATTCTCCTACTTCCACTCGGGAATAGGGAGCGGTTTAAGCATACCTGCAGGCCTTTGATGCTCTGCTTTCACTTGCTGGCAAGTGAGACACTCAGACACAAATCGACGAATGTCTCACTTCATCCTTGGCCACCAATACAATATCTATAAGTCCTTGTGCATTTTGGTACCTCCTGGATGGATGGAATACGGAGATGTATGTGCCTCTGTCAAAATATCCTCTCTGATCGAATCTACACTAGGCACCCATATCTTTCCTCTGTACCTCACAATACCATCGGACACTGTGTAGAGTATACTACCCTTGGCTTCATCCTTCAGTCTCAATTTATGTAGCTGATCATCTGAAGGCTAACCTCTACGGATTTGGTCTAGCAAAGAAGACTGAACTGTCAGATTAGATAACTTGGAAGCTCTGCCCTTAGGATAAGCTTCTAAGCCAAACCTCTGAATCTCTGATTGAAGAGATCTCTGTGTTGAAAACTGTGCTACGACTACTACTTTCTTGCTCAAGGCATCTGCCACAACATTAGCTTTCCCTGGATGGTAGCTAATTTCATAATAGTAGTCTCTTACCAACTTTAACCACCGTGTCTCATATTCAGCTCTTTCTGCATGAATAAGTACTTGATACTCTTGTGATTAGTGAATATCTGGTATTTTTTCCGTACAAATAATGTCTCCATATCTTCAACGCCTAGACAACGAAAGCTAACTCGAGATCATGATTCGGGTTGTTCTTCTCATGCACCTTCAACTGTCTGGAGGCATATGCTATAACCCGGCCATGCTGCATCAAAACTGTGCCTAAACCGATCTTAAAAGCATCTATGTATAACACAAAATTTCCTTTCCCTAATGGCATGGCTAAACTTGCGTTGTGATAAGAGCTTGCTTCATAGTATCGAAGCTCTTCTGACATTCTTCACCCCATACAAATTTGGCATTCTTCTTAGTCAAAGAATTGAGTGGCACTGCAATCGAAGAAAACCACTGAATAAATTTCCTGTAGTAGCCTACCAAGCCTAGGAAACTACGAATCTCTGACGCGTTCTTCGGCTCAACCCATTCTTTTACTACGGTCACTTTAGCTGGATCCACCTCAATGCCACTGCTAGATATAATATGTCCCAAAAATGCTACTTTCTCCAAGCAGAATTCACACTTACTGAATTTTGCAAACTACTTGCGACTTTGCAAGACTTGCAAAACTGTACCCAAATGCAGACTGTGCTCTTCGTGGCTCTTCGAATATATAAGAATGTCGTCAATTAATACTATGATGAACTGATCTAGGTAGGGCTGAAATACTCGATTCATTAAATCCATAAAAATCGCTGGAGCATTCGTCAGTCCGAATGGCATCACTAAGAACTCGTAATGCCTATATATAGTTCTGAAGGCTGTCTTGTGAACATCTGCATCCTTTACCTTCAATTGATGATACCCAGAACGTAGATATATCTTAGAGAACACTGTAGCTCCCTGCAAGTGATCGAATAAGTCCTTGATCCTTGGTAATGTGTATTTGTTCTTGATCGATACCTTGTTCAATTCTCGGTAATCGATACACAACCTCATGCTCCCATCTTTCTTCTTTACGAATAGCACTGGTACGTCCCATGGTGAGAAACTAAGGCATATGAATTCATTGTCTAGGAGCTCCTGGATTTGCTTCTTGAGCTTTAACATATTTGCTGGAGCCAACCTGTACGTTGCCTTATAGACAGGCACAGTGCCTGGTACAAGGTCAGTGGGGAACTCCACCTGTCTCTCTGGTGGAAGGCCTGTGACATCGTCTGCGAAAAAGTCAGGAAAATCTCTGACAACTGACACATCAAATATCGACGTGGTGGGTGCATCAGGTGCTGAAATGATACTAGCCAAGAATGTCTGACACCCCTTATGTATATGTTTACGCGCCTGCATTCAAAAGATCAGGCGAGGGAAACTTCTCCACCTGTTTGGCTCAAAAAGAAATTGCGCCATGCCCAACGGTCTTACCAACACTTATCTTTTCTGAAAATCAATAAGAACTCTATTCTTCTTCAACCAGTCCATCCCTAAGATAACATCAAATTCTGGCATTGACAACACAATCAGGTCGGCGTAAACTAGGTGGCCTTGTAGTTCATGATCGATATCTTTGACAGCGCTAGTAGCTGACAAATCCTCCGTTGATGGGACTTTCATAGAGTAGCTCACGTCGGGTCCAATGGACTTGACATTCAAATAATTAGGGAACGTCTCCGAGATAAAAGATTGGGTGGCCCCGTAATCTAACAAAGCCTTCGTGGCGACTTTCTTTATGAAAATGTTTCCTGAAGGACGTTAGCACAACACATAAAATTATACCTCAAAATACTAATCTTAACCTCATGCATAGTTTGAAATTTCTATCCAAAGTCTCCAAAATCCGAAAACGACATACTAATATCCAAGAAAAAATTTTGAAGCATACATTACCACAATAAATACTGTGCTGAATTAAATAGGTTACCAGTCAGTAGAATTGTGTCTGGATTCGCCTCGTCGGCATGCATGGCAAACACTCTCCCATGGGTTGGCTGCCTCCACTGCGGGCAGTCCCTCAACATATGATTGCTGGCTCCGCACTTGAAGCATTTGCCAGAACCCCATAAACACTGGCCCATGTGCTGACGACTGCACTTTGGGCACACTGGGTACTCCGGCTTCTGAGGAGCCTGCCTTTGAGGAATAGGACATTTTCCTTTCGCCGGTCCTTGAAATGGCCTCTTTCCCGGCTGCCCCTGGAAAGGTCTATTGAGTTGCTGCTGCTGTGAGGGTTGCTGCTGGTGTGCCAGATAGGGCCTCTTGCCTTGCTTATCACTCTCGATGTCCTTCTAGTCCTGCTCTTCCACTAAGGCTCTCGACACGACAATAGTATAGGTGGTAGGACCAACTCTAACATCACGGTGCAAGATCGGCCGTAAACCATCAATTAAATGCCTCAGCTTCTCCCGGTCATCATTCACAATTAGGGGCACGAAGTGGCACCCCCTCTCGAACTTCCTCCCATATTCGGCTACACTTTTGTCTCCCTACCGCGAGGTCATAAACTCCCTGGTCAGTCTGGAGCGTACTTCCTCAGTGAAGTACTTGGAGTAGAAGGCTTCCTTAAAACCATCCCAAGGCAGAGTCTGCAGATTCACTGACACAGACGTGCTCTTCCACCATAACCTAGCGTCCTCTGACAACAGAAAGGTGGCACACCTAACTCTGTCTGCATCCTACAGCTCCATAAAAGCGAAAATCACCTCTATGGACTTAATCCATCCCTCAGCTATCATCGGGTCAGTAGTACCCGAGAACTCCTTTGGGTCCATCCTCCTGAACCTCTCATACACTGCCTCTAGCCTAGGCATCGCCGCGGTATCAACTCCAGAATTGTTCCCCGCAAACTGTGCGAAAATCTGATTCATCCCTGCAAGCATCTGTGCCTAAACATCTGGGGGTGGGCGAGGAGGAGTGGCCCTCTCCTCATCCCGAGCCTCTCTGTTCTCTTCACCTGTTCCTCGTGCAATAATACTTTTAGGAGGCACACTGTTCTAAAATTTACCCAACACGTAAACCAACATGCAAGAATGCAAGTACGTAATATCCATATCATAAGATGCATGTAATTTAAACGTGTACATGCTGAAATCATGACTTTAATGCTTACTACATGAAAGAATTTTAAAACTTACAGACATGAGGCTTGACTTTGTGAGCTTCTCGCAACTGGCAGTAGCCATAACCTCTTACAAGAACACCGCTCTAATACCAACTGTCACGTACCGTACTTTTAAACATACTTAAAAATTTGCGGAAAATAAATTTTTTTCTTAAATAGGAAATTCTCATTCAAAGTGCCAAATAATTAAAATGTTTAACAAATATTTTAAATTGTAAACAACTTGCAACAAGTACTTGTTTAAAATTTGTTAAAATAAATCAAAGTAGAAATTTTTTTATCATGCATAAAAAGTAAAATCCTTGAAAACTAAGGCGGTACTCATGTTAGTCCACCGAACAGTCCGAGTCAGCTCATTGTTCCCCGGCTCTCATCTCCTCATACTCGTCCTCACCTGCATCGATCAACTCCATTGAGTCTAAAGACTCAAAATGTATAAACTTGGAATAAAAAGTAACGTATAATAAATCACATATATTTTAAAGTAGCACATACGTAACTTAACTTTGAACATACTTACATAACCATAGACGTGTCATCGATTCATAAACATTTTCATAAACGTACTTGCATCATACATACTTAAACATGCATAGTCATCATCATTTTACGTAGAGATATGTTTTAAAGCAAGTGACCCATATATAATGCATGATCAGACTAAACCAAAATACTGTGCTGGCAGGGATGTCCACTACCATATACATAAGATCTCTGGTCATACTTTATCGGGTGGATTGGTCCCTGATCATACTTTACTGCTTTTCAATCCTGATCAAAACCCAGTCAAACTTTACCGGTGTGGAGAGGTCCCCGGACACATTCTCTAGCTTTTAAACCCGTTCATAATTGGTCACATGACAATTATCATAACTCAAAAACATAAAATATTTTCTTTTGCACGTCGAACATACTTACATAGCGTTGAGGGCTTTGTTGGATCCCCTTTGGACGACTACTGCACATATTAAAACATTTTTTTTAGATTTCCAGAATGTCTAGCGCTCAGGCGATAAGATCTTACCGCTCGGACGCCGCCCAGTTCCAACGAAACATGCAACTCCAAAATCCTCAAAACACACGTTTTTGAACAGTTTGAGCAGTCACACAAGAATTATCATAACTCACTCGTCTCTTGTCCAAAAATTACGAATTTACTGTCAAATTGAAGGTAACGAAAATTACTATGTTTTAAATGTTGAAAGATTTTCCAGAAAGCTAATCGAAAATTCAAAGTACTCGAAATGACAGCATACTTGGTTTTGAGATCTAAAATTTTGATCCAAAATCGTTTCAAAACATTTTTGCTCAAACTTTTGCACAACATACATGGATTTTGCATACAATACGCATCAAAATACTTACTACAACAAGATCAATGCAAAAATAAAATATTATACATGCTTTTGTTGATTAAACTCTTGAAGATGACGAATACCGACGCGGTAGATCGCGGGGGATGACCAGGAGACGATGCTACATGATTCTTGCTCATAAACCAACGAGAGTTTGCTGGAAATTTTCGAAGGGGAAGGGTGGCTGTTGGAGGATTTCAAGAACCCTAGCTTTCTCAAAAAGAAATGAAACACAATGTGTGTGTGAAGTGTGTGCAGCCGATGGTGTGTGGTGTGTGAGTAACGTGTGTGTGTGTGTAGGGAACTAATTAGGGGTTAAACATTGCTTATTTAAATAATTTGGTATAAAATAATACTAATCTAATTATTTGACTCCACTAAAAGATTTAATAAAATAATTTACAAGGTATAAAATCCCCACCACTCAACTTAGTATTTTTTTGAAGAACTTAAACTCTTAAAATCAACTAATAAATTAAATTAGGCTTTGAAATGCTAAAACTTTCATAAATCATTTAAAATATCATTTTTTTGGCATGAAATAAAATACTGCATTTTCATAAATCGCCTAAATCGTCACCTGTCTCTTTTCCCGATCCCGTATCGAATATATTCTTGAAACATAAACTCAAGAAAATATTTTAACGTGTATCAATTAAACTTATAATAATTTAAAATAATGCAAATCATAAATCATGCATCGTTAAAAAAATCATTTTAAAAATTTAAATAAATAATTCAACAATTTAATAAAGGCATGGGTTTACGTGTACTGATTTTGGGCTCTAAAGCTGCTGTTGTAAGTAAACTCCACTCGAGGTAGTTTCGTTTCCCAACTCCCTTGGAAATTGATCACACATGCTTGGAGTAGATCCTCTAAGATATGTATGACTCTCTCAGACTGACCGTCGATCTGAGGATGAAATGCGGTGCTGAATAGTATTTTAGTTCCTAACGTCGCATGTAAACTCTTCTAAAATGATAAAGTGAATCGTGTGTCTCGGTCTAACATTATAGATACTGGAATCCCATTCGGTCTAACTATCTATCGCATGTATAGCTCCGAATACTGTGTCATGGAAAAATTCGTCTTAACAGGTAGGAAATGTGATGACTTAGTAAAACGGTTCACTATTACCCAAATGACATCGAGTCCTTTCACCGTCTTTGGCAATCCTACCATGAAATCCATATTAATGTTTTCCCACTTCCACTCGGGGATGATAAGTGGCCGAAACATTCCCGTTGTTCTTTGATGCTCTGCCTTCAGTTGTTGACATGTCAAGCATTCAGATACAAAGCTCATAATATATTGTTTCATTCTCGGCCTCCAATATAAAAGTTGCAAGTCCTTGCACATCATGGTACTTCCAGGATGAACAGAATAAGGGGTACTGTGAGTTTCAATCATAATGTAAAGTCTAAGCGAATCACCACTAGGGACCCATAGTCTTCCTCGATACTTAGTAATGCCATCCTCGACTAACTATAACATGTTTCCCTTCGATTCATCTCGTTGTATCCATTTTTGCAGTTGCTCATTATTAGATTGTCCGGCTCGAATTCTATCTTGTAAAGTGGAATGTACTGTCAACGTAGCGAGATTAAGGGCCTCTTCCCTAGCATAAAATTCAAGATCAAACCGCTAAATTTCCACTTGTATAGGATTATGTACCGATAAATGGGACAAGACAGTCCATTTCCTACTCAAAGCGTCCGCCACTACATTAGTTTTTCTAGGATGATAGCTAATGTTGCAGTCATAGTCCTTAACAAGTTCTAGCCATCTTCTTTGTCTCATGTTCAGCTTCTTTTGGGTGAAGAAATACTTGAGGCTTTTGTGGTCGTAAAGATCTTACATTTCTCACCATACAAGTAGTGCCTCCAAATTTTTAACACAAATACGACTACTGCAAGCTCAAGATCATGCATCGGATAATTCTTTTCATGTACTTTCAATTGTCTAGACGCATATGCTATGACTCGCTCAAGCTGCATAAGAACTGCGCTTAATCCTAGCTTTGAAGAATTGGTGTACAAAACATATTCCCATTTTTCTGTCGGCATCGCTAGAACCTTGCGCGGTAGTAAGTGCCTGTTTCAACTAATCAAAGCTATTTCGACATTCCAATCCCCAAATAAATTTTGCATTCTTCTTCGTCAAAGATGTCAAGGGTACTGCAATGGATGAAATACCCTTGATGAACTTACGATAGTAGCCAGCTAAACCCAAGAAACTGCGGATTTCCATCACACTTTTAGGCATTGACCACTGCTTGACTGACTCAAACTTAGATGGGTCGACCTCTACTCCCTCTTTCGACACGATGTGGCCTAAGAATGCCACCCTATCTAGCCAAAACTCGCACTCGCTGAACTTTGCATATAATTTCCGATCTCGTAACAATTGTAAGGTCGTCTTCAAGTGCTGCCCATGCTCCTCTCGGCTCTTGGAATAGATCAAGATTTCATCGATGAAAACAATAATAAACTGATTGAGGTACGGTTGAAATACGCGATTCATGAGATCCATGAAGTTCGGAGGAGCATTAGTCAATCCAAAAGGCATCACTAAAAACTCATAATTTCCATAACGCGTTCTGAAAGACGTCTTGTGCACATCTGTCTCTTTTACTTTCAGCTGGTGATATCCAGATCATAAATCGATCTTCGAAAATACCGAAACTCCTTGCAATTGATCAAAAAAATATTCGATTGGAGGTAATTGATACTTATTCTTTACTGCCACTATATTCAGCTCTCTGCAATCGATGCACAGTCTCACGCTCCCATCCTTTTTCTTCACAAATAGTAATGGCGCGCCCCATGGAGAGAAACAGGGGCGAATAAATCCCTTGTCTAGCAGCTCTTGATTTTTCTCTTTTAATTCTTTCATCTCGGCAGGTGCTAGGTGATACGGTGCCTTAGAGATCGACACAGTACCAGGAATCAATTCAATAGCAAATTCTACCTCTCTCTCAGGTGGGATACCAGAAACATTGTCAGGGAACACGTCGGGAAAGTCCTTGACAACCTCCACATCCTCGATCAATCGACTGTCAGTAGTGGGTACAGATATAATACTAGCAAGAAAATCTTGACAGCCTCTTCGAATAAGCTTATTTGCACGAAAGCATGAAATGATATTTGACATTTGATTGCTTTGTGCAGCCTCAAAGATGAATGCTTTTCCATTGGGTGGGCTAATAGATACCGATCTCCGCCGAAAATCAACAGTAGCCCCATTCAGTGTGAGTCAATCAATGCCCAAAATAAAATCTAACTCAGGCATTGGTAATACAATAAGCTCCGCCCGTATAACATTCTTTTGTAATTTGAGTTCCACATCCTTAACCACGCTTGTAGAGTATGTTTGCCGGAAGGCACTATAACTTTGAATCCCGACTCTACGTCTATTGGTAAGATTCTCAATTGCTTCACAAAGGATTCAGATATGAAATGCGTAGCTTCAGAATCTAGCAAAGCGTAAGTAGCTATGCCCGCTAACAAATTTCGACTGATAATATTTTCATTATACTCAAGTAAGGCCGTAAAATTTAGAAATTTCACATCATCTAGGCCCCTCTAATTTCCCATATTAGCACTTCAACCCCTTGAACTTTCGAAAATTGCTAATTAGCCACTTAAGTTTCGAAAATTGCCAAGAGACCCCTTAAAATTTTTCGATTTTTTTTTCCAAATCAGTCATATGAATTTCGAATTTTTTCCATCCTTTCTTCATAAGTTTTCAAAAATTGCTACTTTATCCCTTAAATTTTTGATCTTCTACAATTTGATCCCTATAGCCAATGTTTGCAAAAATTCTATGCCTAATACGTAGAATTTGAAACATGCAATTCTAAATCATCAAGTTCAATTCATCTCGATTTAATTCTAGAATCCATTCTTTTATCTCAAGCAATATAAAACGCTTAAATAGTGGGAGTACCTGTAATAAGCGTAGTGTCTGGCTCCGTTTGCTCAGCGTGCGTCACGTAATCCCTTCCAGTCGTGGGTTGCTTAAGCTTTGGGCAATCACTAGCCTTATGCCCCATTCCTCCGCACTTGAAGTACTTGTAGGTATCCCACATGCACTTGCCGTAGTGATGGCGATCGCACTCCTTGTAACGTGGCTTCTCAGTATTCTTCGGGACGTTTTCTCTAGGTGGTTGTCCTTGCAGTTTTTACTGACCTGGCTGCTTCGGTGGTCATGTAAACGGCTTCTTATTCAGCTGACTTGATTGTTGGGCACGGTTCCTCTTGCGATTCATCTCTCAGCCAATATCTTTCAGAGATTGCTCAGCTCGAAAAGCTTTAGAAGCAGCAGTAGTATAGTCAATAGGATCAGTCAGCATCACGTCTCGACGGATCGTCAGCCTCAAACCATCCAAGAAATGTCGTAACTTCTCCGCAGCATCATTGACAATTAAGGTCACAAAATTACAGTCCCTATCAAACTTCTGCACAAACTCAGCAACAGTAAAGTTTTAAGGTCCAAAATATGATGACGTAATCCAACTGCATGCAAAGCTAGGGAAAATAGAAAATGACTAATTAAATGGTTTTAATGGAATGAATTAATTATGATATGCATGATTACGTGTTTAAAAATAGGGTTTACTGTTAGAATGCATAAAACTGTGTTTTAAAAATTATTCGAGACGCGATCGAGGAACGGAGACTGGGGACCATGTGAGAGAAAATATTTTATTAAATAAGTATTTT
Organism: Primulina tabacum; assembly: GCF_025594145.1. NCBI lineage: Eukaryota > Viridiplantae > Streptophyta > Magnoliopsida > Lamiales > Gesneriaceae > Primulina > Primulina tabacum. The sequence goes on along the minus strand of NC_134552.1, from coordinate 46,897,405 downwards.
TAATTGTTTAATGTGTGGTGTGTTTAAAATGGAATTTTCGAAAATGAGGTGTTTTTACACGCCGGGTCGTATTTTTAAACAGTATTTGATTTTCGACGGAAATATGAACTTTTCGAGAACTTGGCCAATATTTTCACAAACTTTTCAAAATAATATATTTTAAATAATAACTAATGGGCTCAATGAGTCTATTATACTATGTTAATAGACCTAGGCTTATACTAAGAGTTTTTGTAACGCCCCAGATTCGACGACTGTCCTCACTGTACCAAGACGAGTCTTTTCAGCATGCTTATGTCCTCACTCACACGCACCCTAGGAAACTTCCCAGAAGGTCACCCATCCCAAAATTTCCCCAAATCAAGCGCGCTTAATTTTGGAGTTCTTATGTGATGAGCTACCGAAAAGAAGATGCACCTTCGTGATATGAGTAGTACAAATCAAATCATTTTAGCCCTCTTCAAATATACAGTCCATTACATTGAACAGTCTCGGAATCCCTCTCATTCCGATGTGGGATCGGTTCATTCATGTTCCCACCACCTAGAAGCATGCCAGGAGCCGCTCATTGTCCGTGCAACCTCATGGCACCGGCGGTCACCCCCGCCCTCTTCGGCCCCGGGCCTCACATGCCCTCCAGCTTCCGCTTGGTTCGTCCCCGAACCACACCGTACTTTGAGAGGTCCGCTCTGATACCAACTGTAACACCCGTGATTCGACGACTGTCCTCACTGTACTAAGACGAGTCTTTTCAGCGTGCTTATGTCCTCACTCACATGCACCCTAGGAAACTTCCCAGGAGGTCACCCATCCCAAAAATTTCCCCAAGTCAAACATGCTTAACTTTGGAGTTCTTATGTGATGAGCTACCGAAAAAAGATGAACCTTCGTGATATGAGTAGTACAAATCAAATCTTTTAAGCCCTCTTCAACTGTACAGTCCATTACATTGAACAGTCTCGGAATCTCTCTCATTCCGATGTGGGATCGGTTCATTCATGTTCCCTCCAACTAGAAGCCTTCCAGGAGCCGCTCATTGTCCGTGCAACCTCATGGCACCGGTGATCACCCCCCGCCCTCTTCGGCCCCGGGACTCACAGTTTTAATTAATCAATAAAGCCTAAAACCCTAACCCAAACCCCATAATCCACACGCCCCTTCACCTAAATAATTACTAGGTCTCTCCCCTCCCCCAAGACACACACACACACACACGAGAATTTGAGAAGGAAAGTCATGAGTTTTGAAGAAAAATTTAGCAAGGGTCGCCTCTCCGCCAACGTTCCTCGCATCGCAAAATTGTTTTAGAGCGTAATATACGCAAAGGCATGTCTTAATCTTCTTTTTTCTCATTCATCACACCATATTATATGTTTGATGCATGTTTGCATGAAAGAAATATGAAACCTTGTATTATTTTCGTTTTTATGCCATATTATGCCAAGAACTCAAGTTTTTATAATTTAAAACTCTTTATATTGATGCATGAAGGCGCTTCCATGGTAGGGACACCAAAAGGGATGAATTTGTGAGAGTTTAGAAGGCTTAAGTGAGGCTACATAATGGCTGGACGTGAGGGGTAAGGAGTTGCACGAAAATAAGAGTCCTAGTGGCTAACGGTCTTTGGCTAGGATTCCTTGTTGGCTATGGTTTCTAGCTACTTTTATAGCATGTCTAGGAGACCTAAATGGGCTGGAGGATGGTCATAGGTGGGCGGTGCAAGTTCTGTACATAAGCTAGGAGAGGTCTGTACGAATTATGGAGTTTAGGGAAACTAGGGCTTGACTTTTGGGATGTTCAGGAAAGTGGCCATGCGTGGTGCTTTCCAGGCAAGGGGCTGTCCACATGATGGTCCTATCATCGAGCCATGGTGGTCCACGCAAGGCTGGAAGGGCAGGAAGAGAGGAGGCGCATGACTAGGACTCTTTCTAAGCGCGGCCGAGTGCTTGGGTTGAACCGTGCGCGTTTACGTGCTTAGGAAATGGGGGCTAGTCTAAGGGGGTCGTAAAAAGTTTGTTCTAGGTCCTTGGAGGGTTGGTCAGGGGCTGGTCCAATCGGTTAGGGTCTAGGTTCGAAAAGTTTTGAGGATGACATGTGTGAGGGTACGGTCCATATAGGCAGAAAATTCAGTAGCTGATTTAGGCTGTTTCGAGTGTCTTAATTTGGCTTGAATTGGGTTTTATATGGTTTAGTTAGGTGTTATTAAGCTATATTTCAAGTCTGGTAAAGTTTGGTTAAGTTTCGAGTCAATACGAGTCAAAACCGGGATGCACGTTAAATTTTAAAAACGAATTGGGAAATTAGTCTAGAAGCTTAAGTTTACGTCTAAGAAATATTTATAGGGACATTTTAAGGTAACATGTTAAGTTTGAAATGATTTGGGTCATCGTTTTAAAGTCTAAGGATAAATATGGAAAGTTAGGGTTTCGGGGGCAAAACAGTCATTTTACACCTGAAAAATGTTAGACGTCTTGGAAGTACCCTGAATAATGAAATAAATATTAAAATGTTTATTTTAAATGTCTATGTAATTTTATGATGAAACGTTAATGCTAAAAGACATGTTGCATGCTTGGTTTAAAAGAAAAATGATTTATACATGCATGAATTTTTATAATAGATTGAAATATGAAAAGTTGAAGGACGTGAATTGATTGTGACTAATACGATGATATGATGACATGATGATATGTAAGGCCAAGGCTCAGTTGACGGGTGACAGTGCTGCTGATGTCCCCACCGCCCGGTAGCGTGGTAATACGTAGATGGATTCATCGATCTTCAGCTAATACGAAAGTTAAATTTGAGGATCTGAATTCAATAAAAAGAGAAACGTATACGTATATGATGAAAGGAAATATGAAATGATATGTTGAAAGGAAAATGTTAAAGTTTATATTCATGAAAAGTTATTTTATTAAAAGTATTTTCACTGTTACTTGTGAATGTATATGTATTACTTGTTATCATGATTAAGGTTAGCTGAGTCAATAGACCCACTAGATATGATTAATGCAGGTGAGCAATGGAGGTCTTGATAGTTGATCTTGCTGGACTGAAGGTACACACAACCAAAAGACCTGAAGGTACACACAACCCGAAGACTGTCGTAAATTTTCCGCAAATAAAACTATGTTTATAATTTATGATTACTTAAAGATTTTTATGACTTAAGAGGCTTTTAGGAGGTTTTTGGTAGGATGTTAGAGATAAGTTTATTTTGAAATAATGTTACTTTTGATTGGTTGACGTTTTACACTTTATGCTTTGAATTACTTTCTTTTGGGTTTTCAAATAATAGTTGGTTGGTTTATTTTTAAATGGTGCAAAATATTCATATTTTAAATGCTTAGTATTTCGAGCGAATGAATTAGTAAGAAAAAAAATCTAGTGTTTTTTAAGAAAAACGAGTAGTGGACGTTTCAAAGTCCCTCTGGAAGAGACATACTCTCTCTTCAACCTCGAATGAATGTCGTCAGTGAAAAATTTATAATAGTATATTCTCTTGAAATCCTCCCAAATCAGTGTTGCTAGATTCACCCCTCGCTCCGCTCCCTCCCACCATAACGAAGCGTTTCCTTTCAGCAGATAGATGGTACAACGCACTCGGTCAACGTCTGCCATACCCATATACCTAAATATCACCTCTAAAGATCTAATACATCCATCAACCTCGAATGGATCAGTAATGACAGAAAAATCTGCGAGATCCATCCTCCTAAATTGCTCATAGACAGCTTCCGGTCGCACCCTCGCACCATTTCCCACGTGCTGCTCTAGTAAACGGGCCATACCGGCTAGTACACGGGCACTAGCATCTTGATTAGATGGAGGCTATAGAATCTCCTCCTCCAGCATATCCTCATTATCACTACGAAGAACTCGTCTAGGAGGCATCTCCTGTACAAGTCGTTCATATCACGTAACCAACATGCATTTAACATTTTAATTGAAACATGCATCTAACCTATATATCATGTATCATAAAAGCATTTAAAGTTCAGCATATAAAATCTAAAGCACAAAAAACTCACATACTTGAGGCGAGACTTCTTAAGCTTCCCGGAGTTGCAGTAACACAACCCTTTGGGGATCCTTCGCTCTGATACCAACTAAAACGTCCACTAATTTTTAAAATTCAAATCCTACAATTTTTTTTTTTGAAACGTCAAATTTTGATATTCTTCTCGAAAAATAACTTCACAACCTCATAATCCAAAAACATAATTTAACATCTAAAAATTCAAAGTGCATAAAAATCTATAACTCGTTAATTAGCCAAAAATCCTATGTCGACCTTTAACAAGATCAACTAACATCAAACCAAAGAATAAAATCTCTGATAAATAATTAACAAAATCTTTATTTCAAAACTTCCATTATCAAGCTAATGCGGAAAATAATGTCCCTTGGGAGTGTACTGCCGGACTCGATCCACTCAAACGTCAGCGCTTCCCTCAATCTCATCCTCACCTACAACATGCAAACCTAGTGAGTCTAATGACTTCAGCATGTTCTAAACATGAGTAACAAATAATACATATACAAGCACATGCATTAAAATCATATTTTTATTCAAAATAAGCTAGCATAAAATTGTAAGCATAATTTGATTATCAATTGTCAAATCGTAAAGCTTTCAATCATTTATCGTTTTAAGTGAAATTTGATCCTTGAAAGTGACTCGATGTATCCTCTGGTCAACTGATCAGTCTTAGCTCACCATTGCGCATGGGGACGGGCACTAAGCACCGACGTGAAATGAAAATACGATCGTTGGGTTCTCTCTAGGACCTTCTCCCATAAACGGGCTCCCTCTGGGTCCTTCTCCCTCACAATATTCCCAAAAATCATATATCATATCCTTTTTGTCACAGTCAATTCACATCCTTCAAAATATTTTTCCTTTTCTTTTTAATAATAAAACATCTAATCCTTTCCACATTTTTAAAATAATATTTTTAACAGTAAAAATTACACAGCTTTACCATAAATCATAAAATCTCATATTTTCATCATAAATGTTTTAAAATATCATTTAGCATGCATTATGATTCTTCAGTACACTGTAAACCTTTTTTGTATTACCTAGGTGTAAAATGATTGTTTTGCCTATGGACCCAAAATTTCTCGATTTTGAATTTTTCTCACTTTTATTGACTCGAGATATTCTCAAATATTTATTTAAGCTTAAATTTGACTTCTAATATTTATATTTAACATAAAATTGAGCTTTTTGATTTAATTTCTTAATTACTAAATCGTAAAGCGTTTTAATCCCGAACTCATCCCAACTTTAATATATTATTCCCAAACTTTAAACATAAACTTTTTTATACCAAAACTACCCTCGTGAACCATGAATCGACCCTCATGAACCATGGTTTGAGCCCTTTCTTTTCCTATCCCAAAAACCCGAACTTTAGCTCATTAGGACTCTCGGCCTCACTCAAACCACGAGCCACCACGAGCCACCCTTGACCAGTGCCTGACCAACGCTCTCCTGGACCCTCGTCGAACTCTCCTGGACCAGCACACCCAGCCCCATCCCACGCAAGAGCCCATGCGCGTTCAGCTCCCTAGCCGCGCGAGTTCTCGCATACTATCATCGATCCATCATGCACCAAGCCACCCAAGCGCGAGCCATGACCCCAGGACATCCTCCCTAGACCACCCCAACCAAGCCACGAACTGCTCCCTCTGAACCGCACCTATGCGTGCTTGGGAAGAGTCCTTGCGGTGAAGGGCTCTTCACTACCGGCTGCTAGGACTCTTCCCAACTCTGAACCACATCTAGCACAGGCACTTGCCCAAGCCCCAGCCCAGCCGTACGCATCCATGCACCAAGTCGTAGCCTTAACCCTCATGAAACCCTAGTTCGCGGCCCTTCACCATGCACAGCCCTCAAATGCTCGTCCAGCCCTTGTGTCCACCTTAAACCGTCCATGTTCCACCCATTAAACATCCTATATTGGAAGCCTAACACTTGGAAATCATCACGATTTTCAAAAAAGCTTAAAATCGTCAAAACGTTGGAAATATTTGTTTTATCGTTAAAAGAATCGTGAATAAGTATTTTTCATGCAAAAATAAACAAAACATGCAGAATATGGTTTGAATGATGCGTCAAATGAGTTTAGAAACGTGGCTTTGCGTTTTAGAATGCTCGAATATACGATAGTTGGCGTGTGGCACGAAGAAGGACGAACGGACGACGAAGAATCCTTTTTTCTCATTCTCAAAGTTTCGAATTTGTGTGTGTGTGTGATTTCGGGTGAATGGCCTCTTAGAAACCCTAGGTGTCATTTTACAGATTTTAATTTGGATGTTAATGGGTTTAGGTTTTGGGCCTTTGAGTTTAGAAGCAATTGAGCCTACTAATCTAAGGTAAATTAGGCCCAATAACACCTATTTAATTGAAAAATAATAAAGGTTTATAAAAATTAGTTTTCAAAAATAATACTTTTGATATTTTAAAAGTCCCTCGTTTGCCCAAAATTGGCTTTCCGGATAAAATCAATCTCATCTCATAAAATAATTTGAACTCTATCATTTTTAGAAAAATATAATCATATTTAATCACATTAATAAGCCTTAAAAATATTTATTTTTATCTTAATCGTTCACGGTCTCCTTTCCCTAGCCTATTATCGAATATTCGAATAAAATATACAGTTTTCATAAAATCATGCAATTAGACCCTTAATCATAGTATGCATCATCTAAGCATTAAAATAAATTAAATAAAGCAAGTAAGCAATTTAAATTTTTTGCATACATGTAGTTTACGTGGGTTGACTTTTGGACGTTACACTCATCTACCATCCTAGGACCATGACTGAACCCTTAGCATGCTAACGCACATGTGCATGGCTAAATTGAGCCCTAGTTGTGCACCTACCCTTCCCCAACCGCTCAAAACCTATATGGACCATCTTGGCTCCTGGCCCAGACCCTCACGAGCCCAGCCCCTCACCTGGACAGCCCCCTACCCGGCCACTTCCCTTATTCTTCCCCCATCGCGTCCCTAGCTCCTTTGAAACAAATTTTCGTGCAGCCCTTCATCCTCCTTACCAGCCCTTAATCGTGCATCTAGGAGCCCCTAAAACCACTGTAAATCAAGCCACTAACCTCCCTAACCTGGCAGCCCCTTCCCTTTATCAAGAACCATCAAAAATCATGCAAGAAAATCAAGTTTTTCATATATAAACCCTTTAAAACTAAAATACTATGGTGCTTTTATATTTTCATGCAAGAACACATATTCACAAAAAAATATAGTATGAATTACGAGAAAAGAAGGAAAAAGTCTTGCCTTTGCGTGATTCATGCATGAAAATCAATTCTAGATGCGAAGAAGGTTCGCGGAGAGAAAGGGGGGACCTTGCTGCGTTTTTCATTTCTAAAGTGACGTGAACCAGCCTTAGACGTATGGTGTGTGTGGCATGTATTGCTATGGAGAGAAGCCCTAGTTTCTTGTGTGACATGAAGTGTTTTATGGTTTAGAAACTTCATCTTTTGATATAGATAATTGGGTAAAAAGCTAGGCCCAATAACCTTGGTATAATAGGTCCATTATAATGTAAGAAAAATATCTTGTTTAGGAAAATTTTCGAAAATAATAACCGAGCCTCCAAAAAGTCCTTGTTTTTGTCAAAAATCGATTAATGTTTAAAAATACGACTCGGTTAGATAATTACAAATGATCATTTGATAAAAATATTTTCCCTTTACAGTCATCGGTCTCCGTTCCTCGGTCATGTCTCGAATAATCCTTGAAAACATAGTTTTATGCATTCTAATAGAAAATAATATTTTTAACATATAAACATATCTACCACATTTATTTAATGCAATTAAAATAATTTAATTAGGTATTTTCTATTTTTCCTATATTAGCATGCAGTTGGATTACGTTATTGCTTTTTTTGGACCATACAATTCCTCCTCCCCTTAAATAGAATTTCGTCCTCGAAATTTAAATATCACTGAATAACTCCGGGTAGTGACTCCTCATCTCAGTCTCAGTCTCCCAAGTAGCTTCTTCCTCCGAATGATTTAGCCACTTGACCTTGACCATTTGAATAACTTTGATCCGGAGTCTTCTTTCTTGTCTGTCCAGAATTTGATTAGGCTTTTCTTCGTACGACATATTCGGAGTCAACTGCAGAGGCTCATAATTCAGCACATGTGAAAGATTCGACATGTACTTTCGCAGCATCATGATATGAAACACATTATGTACTCCAGTCAAATTTGGTGGCAGTGTAAGTCGGTAAACTAGTGTTCCAACTCTCTTGAGAATCTCAAATGGTCATATGAACCTAGGACTGAGTTTTTCTTTCTTGCCAAATCTCATTATACCCTTCATAGGTGCAACTTTCACAAATACGTGGTCACCCACTACAAACTTTAGATCTCTGTGTCGTTTATCCGCATAACTTTTCTGACGGCTCTGAGCAGTATTCATCCTATCCCGGATCTTGACTACTAGCTCTGCAGTCTGTCTGACAATGTCTTGTCCTAATTATGCTCTCTCTCCTACCTCATCCCAATAAATAGGTGATCGACACTTTCTCCCATAAAGTGCTTCGTATGGAGCCATGCCTACATATGCATGATAGTTGTTGTTGTACGTGAACTACACTAGAGGTAATTTTGGTTTCCAGATACCCTGGAAATCTATCACACAAACTCGGAGTAAATCTCCCAGTATCTGAATCACTCTCTCAGACTGACCGTCGGTCTGAGGCTGAAAAGATGTACTGAACAACAGTTTGGTACCCATAGCTTGATGCATACTCTTCCAGAATGAAGATGTAAACATCGGGTCTCTGCCTGAAACGATAAACACTGGAATCCCGTGCAATCTGACTATATCTCTTATGTATAGCTCTGCATACTGAGTCATGGTGAAAGTCTTCTTAATAGGCTGGAAGTGCGCTGACTTTGTATCGATTGACTATCATCAAAATGGCATTAAATCCCCCAACCGTCCTAGTAGTCCAAGCACAAAATCCATAATGACATTATCTCATTTCCACACAGGAATAGGGATAGGCTTAAGCTTCCCTGCAGACCTCCGATGTTCTACCTTAACCTGCTGACATGTCAAACACTCAGACACAAAACACAAAATATCTCGTTTCATGCCCAGCCACCAATACAAGGACTACAAATCTTTATATATCTTCGTACTCCCTGGATGAATAGAGTACGGGGTACTGTGAACTTCTTTCATAACATCTTCCCTCATAGAATCTCCACTAGGAACCCACAGTCGATCACGATATCGAACAATGCCATCCTCAATAGAATACAACTTCATGCCCTTGGACTCATGCCTCAGTCTCCACTTCTGCAACTGCTCATCAGAAGACAGACCTGCTCGAATCTTGTCTCCCAGAGTCGACTGGATTGTCAAGGTAGAAATACTATGAGCATCGCCTTTGTCATGCACCGCAAGCTTGAATCTCTGAATCTCTATCTACAATGGTCTCTGAACAGACAACTGAGCAAGCACTGCATTCTTCCTATGCATTTGCGTCCACATTAGCCTTTCCCAGGTGGTAACTAATGTCGCAGTCATAATCCTTAACCAGCTCTAACAATCTCCGCTGCCTCATATTTAGCTCTTTCTAGGTAAAAAAGTACTTCAAACCTTTGTGATCAGTAAATATCTTGCACTTCTCCTCATATAAGCAGTGTCTCTGGATTTTCAGAGCGAATATTACTGCTACAAGCTCGAGGTCATGAGTTGGATAATTCTTTTCATGCACCTTCAACTGTCTGTAAGCATAAGCTATTACTCGATCGTTATGCATAAGATCTACGCAAAAACAGAGCTTCGAAGCATCTGTATAAAGAACAATCTCTCCTTGCCCTGATGGAATCTCTAGAACTAGCGCTGAAGTCAAAACTTGCTACAGCCTCTCAAAGCTCTCCTGGAACTTTGATCCCCACATAAACTTTGCATTTTTCTTTGTCAAGACGGTCATGGGTACCGCAACAATAGAGAACACCTAAATAAACTTCATGTAATAGCCATCTAGACCAAAGAAACTGCGGATCTCTGTCACACTCTTAGGCACTGGCCAATCTCTAACTGCCTCGACTTTGAAGGGGTCTACCTCAACTCTATCTCTAGAAATAGTGTGGCCTAAAAATGCCACTCTCTCGTGCCGCACTTGCTGAACTTGGAAAAAAGCTTTCTGTCTTTCAATATCTGAATAACCGTTCTCAAGTACTAACTGTGCTCCTCCCTGCTCTTCGAATAGATCAGAATATCATCTATGAAGATTATGACGAACTGATCTAAATACAGCTGAAATACGCGATTAATGAGATCCATGAAGATCACCGGCACATTAGTCAACCCGAATGGCATCACCATAAACTCATAGTGCCACGAATCCTGAAAACCGTCTTGAGAACATCTGCCTCCCTCACTTTCAACTGATGTTATCCCGAACGAAGGTCTATCTTCGAGAAAGTTGAAGCTCGCTGCAATTGATCAAACAATTCTTCAATTCAAGGTAAGGGATATTTATTCTTGACGGTGACTCTGTTCAACTCCCTCTAATAAAATGAAAGTGACATACTGACATCCATTTTTTTCACAAATAAAACTGGTGCACCCCATGGAGAAAAATTCGGGCGAATAAAACCCTTGTCCAGCAACTCTAAAATCTGCTCCTTCAGTTTTTTCATCTCCACAGGTGCTAGATGATAGGGTACCTTGGAAATTGGCCGCCATGTCCCTGACATCAACTCGATGGAAAACTCCACCTCTAGATCTGATTGGAAGCCAGAAACATCCTCAGGAAAGAGGCTAGGAAAGTCTCTGACAACTTCGACATCCTCTAGCCTCTGACTGAATGGCTCAGATACTGTCAAAAAGCTCTCTAGAAAAGCTTTGCAGCCTCTCTTCATAAGTTTCCTCGCACATATACAAGAAATAATGTGCGGCATCTGATTGTTCCTTCCTGCCTCAAAAACAAACGATTTCCCGCTGGGTGGTCAAAGAGACACTGACCTCTGTCGAAAATCTATCGATGCTCCATTCAAAGATAGACAATCCATACCAAGAATGATGTCGAACTCAGGCATCGAAAATACGATGATATCTGCATGAACCACATTCTTGTGTAAACGAAGCTCCAAATTCCTCATGATACTCATTGCAACCATCTGATCGCCAAAAGGAATAGAAACTCTAAAACCCAAATCCAAATACTCGGGTATAATTTTTCAGACGCTTGACAAACGTCTCGAAGATTAATGAATGTGTAGTTCTTGAATCTACCAATGCATAGGTAGCTACACCTGAAATAAATATCCTTCCTGCGACAAATATATCAATAAATTCATTTGAGTCGAAAACTTAAAGAATTTCCATCATTAATAACTTATAATTCTCAAAACTTTCCTCACTTAACCCTTAATAATTCTCGAAATGTACATTTGCCCAAAATTATTTTTGAAAATTGCATTCACCCCCTAAGTTTCGAAATTCTTCATTTTTGGCCCTTAAAATTTCGAAATTCGCACCTTTCCCCAAATAGATTTCGAATTTAATCGATTCAGGCCCTATCTTCTCTAAATTTACTATTTTTATCCCTAAAATTCTAGAAATTACGGAAACAACCCCTGGTTTTCTACAATTTACAAAACATCCCCTGAATTATCAAACTTAGCAATTTAGTTCGTGAATTTTTGAAAATTCTAGATTTAAGCTTGGAACATTCATTCATTTCAATTTCAGTCCTTGAACTTCTTAAAATTACGATTTAGCCCCTGATTTTCTCGGCCCTATCTTCTCAAACTTTACTATTTGTATCCCTAAAATTCTAGAAATTACGAAAACAGTCTCTGGTTTTATAGAATTTACAAAACAGCCCCTGAATTCTCAAACTTTGCAATTTAGTCCGTGATTTTTTGAAAATTCTAGATTTCAGCTTGGAACATTTGTTCATTTCAATTTCAGTCCCTGGAATTCTTAAAATTACGGTTTAGCCCCTGAATTTCTCGGCTTTGTGCATTTAGACCCTTAAACTCTCGATTTTTTTTGCATTTTAGCCCAGATAGTATTCGATCTAAGCAATGCAATCCTCATGAGTATCAGCCTTTTTATCAGTACTAGGTGCGTGTCTAGGAGGCATTTTATCTTAACGTATTCCAAATTCTAACGTAACCAACATGCAATTAAATTTAAGCATCTAACCATTTAGCTTATAAGAACAATTTATCGAGCAACTTACGCATGAATACCAATTAACTTCAAAAAGTATTTAAACATGTAACTTAAGTATATAAATCATGTAAACATGCAGGTGCCATAATTAAATTCATTTAAAGCATTTAAATTTACAAACTTGAGGCTTGATGACTGAGCTTTAAAAAAATAGCATAACGCCATAATCCTCTCAAAAACCACTTTTACTACCAAAATTCATCATACATAACACAAATAATATGATATGAATGATGAGAAAAGAAGGAAAAAGGCGTGCCTTTGTGTGATTCACGCACGAAAATCAAGTCTAGACGCGAATAACGTTGGCGGAGATACGGGGGAGACCTTGATGAATTTTTCCTTTAAAAATTGACGTGAACCAGCCTTAGACATGTGGTGTGTGTGGCTGTGTGTTGCTAGGGAGCGAAGCCCTAGGTTTATTGTGTGATATGATGTGTTTTGTGGTTTAGAAACTCAATATTTTGATAAAAATAATTGGGTAGAAAGCTAGGCCCAATAACTTTGGTATAATAGACCTATTAGGCCCAGTATAATGTAGAAAAAATATCTCGTTTTGGAAAGTTTTCGAAAATAGTAACCGAGCCTCCAAAAAGTCCTTGATCTCGTCAAAAATCGATTATCTGTTTAAAATACAACTCGGCACTCAAAAACACCATTTCGAAAATCACTTATTCAACATGTCATATATTAAATAATTAAAAATAATCATTTAATAAAAATATTTTCCTTTACAGTCCCCGGTTTCTGTTCCTCGGTCGCGTCTCGAATAAACCTTGAAAACACAGTTTTATGTATTATATCGGTGAAAGCCTCCGCTAAAAGTTTTAGGAATTTTCACTTTTATTAACTGTAGGACCGAGTGTTTACCGCTTTAACAAAAGCTATAGCTAGTGGTAATGGTGCAACTCAAATCTTTTAAAGCGCACAACAGTTCAAGCACCACGGTTCGATTGCTCTACCAAGCAGGGACAATTATTGCACCCAACAATCTCCCTCCCAATAATTGCACTCCTTGCAATCAATGGGAATCGAACGCGCGACCTTGGCTCTGATACCAATTGTAACGCCCCAGATTCAACGACTGTCCTCATTATAGCAAGACGGGTCTTTCCAGCGTGCTTATGTCCTCACTCACACGCACCGTTGGAAACTGAATTTCAGAAGTTTGACAAACTGAGCGTTTAATAGATTGAACTAACTGATCAAGAAGACTGATAGAAACTGATCTAAAATACGCAAATTATCGGTTGCCCATAATTGAAGATTAGTACGCAGATTTTCAAAGGCAATTGGACTAGCAAACTAAACTACGCAGACAACTGTCTGATCAGTTGTGAGCTTATCAGCTACATCCTATCAGCTGATCTTTAAGCAGTACATGTCATCAGTTAAGGGAAAGGACGTTCAACCGACAACTATACAAAAGCTGATTGCAACAAGTAGTGGGATCGCCGCATTTCAAAAAAGCTACAGTGTACGACTATCAAAAGAATGTTGATGTGGCAAAAAACGGATAGAAAGTTTCAAATCGTATTCAATATTACTGTTGGAGGCAAAGCCTATAAATAGCAGAGAAGAGCAGCTGAGAAACTCTCTGAATCAACCCGATCGATATACTATTCTATCAACTGAGTTGTTACTCTGCTGAAATCTTTGCAAATTTCAAAGCTCGCGCTTATTATATACATTCATAGCATTCAAGGCTATACTTCGAGCTTACAAGCACAAACTGTTATTATTATAATACTTGATCTTGAAGAGATCAATTGTGTTAAATTATTTCAGTCCAATTGAGTACTGTAAACTGGTTCGTAACTAAGAGTTTCAGTTTGGCATTGTTAAGTCTAAAACTGAAGTGGGTCTGTACAACTCTTTGTATTGATCAAAGTCTTTTAGTGAATATCATATCTTTGTGATAAAAGAGATGACGTAGGAGTGTTTGAAATTTCCGAACATCCACAAAATTTTGTGTCTTCTTATGTCAGTTTTATTCTATCTATCAGTCATTTTATTTCCACATTTTTATTGTTAACTGATTCATATCGACTTATAAGATTCTCGAGTATCGATTTATCACTAAACCGACTCATAAAAAGAAAAAAAAGTTGTGAGAATTGTTAGTATTTATTCAACCCCCTGCTTCTAAACACTCTTTCACATTTACCCGATCCTATCTTGCACCCTAGAGAACTTTCCAGGGGGGTCACTCATCCCAAAAGTACCCCAAGTCAAACACGCTTAACTTTGAAATTCTTACGTGATGAGCTACCGAAAAGAATATGCACATTATTGAAATGAGTAATACATATCAAATCTTTTAAGCTTTCCTCAACTGCACAGTCTCATACCTGAACAGTTTCGGAATCCCTATCCTTCCGGTGTAAGATTGGTTCATTCATGTTCCTTATCCTAGAAGCCTGTCAGGAGCCTCTCATTGTCCGTACAACCTCATGGCACCAGTGATCACCTCCCGCCCTCTTCGACCTCGGGCCTCACATGTCCACCAGCTTCCGCTTGGTTCGTCCACAAACCACACTGTACTAGGAGAGGTTGGCTTTGATACCAACTGTAGGACCGAGTTCTTACCGCTTTACCAAAAGCTATAACTAGTGGTAAAGGTGCAACTCAAATATTTTAAATAGCACAACAGCTCAAGCACCACGGTTCGATCGTTCTGCTAAGTAGCGACAATTATTGCACCCAACATTAACTAATTCACATATTTATCATAATCCAAATTGTGTTTGGTATTTTTTTATGTGATTTTTTTTTAGAATTAAATTGTGTATTAATGGTATATTTTCTAAATTACGTACAGGTTGTTTATTCTAGCTACAAGGACTAATTTTAATATTTCGAAAATAAAAATTGGAAAAAAAAACAATAAAACTAATTAATATCGTTTTTAAAAATAATATATATATGCATATATCAAAATAATTGAAACAAATTATCGAAATAAATTTTGTCCAATAAATTAATACCCCTTATTTTATTTAATCAATAGAAATCATCTTTAAAATCTTAGTAAAATTATTAATTGAATTTGATACTTCTAAATGTTACTCAAAATAATAAGCACAAAAAATTCAAAATTTTCACCAATATATATACCGGTTGATATATATATATATATATATATGTATGTATGTATGCCGCTGCGGGTTGACCGTCTAGGCCCGCGACCCGCACAAGCTGGCCTGCGTAGGCATGTCTGTTTTTAAATGGGTTGAAAATTTCAAAAACTATTATTAACGACTTTAGGTTGATTATTAATACCCAACAAAGACTATTCAAGTGATTTTAGTATTAATAGCAAAAAATAATAAATAAATAATCCAAGTGAATTAAACTTGAAGTCTTGAGCATTATCGAGTACATTTCAAAAAATTAGTCTGATTTTTAATATATATATATTTATAATAAATATGGTTAATTTCATTAGCCGTTTGTTTGTGAACCATTCGAACATGATATTTTGAGATGGAATTCCACTCAAAATACGATGTCACTCTATCCAAGTTGAATAATTCCTTCTTCTTTGTGAATCCTCTTCAAACAGAACTTGCTAGCTCTAAATTAATAATCTCTCTTCATTTATAACTTCTGGCTGTACAAATAAATATTAATTTACAAAACGGGCGTGGAGGGGACCTCATCCAATTTGATTGTTTATTAAATGAATTTATTCATGGAGAAGCCCGTTTGTTTGTCGCGAAACTAATCTATTATCATCAATTGCAACGAGTTGTCTATTGTGTTCATCGAATGATAGTGACCATGAGTTTTAATGTCATCAAATTTTTTTTATTTAAAAAAGGCCTAACAAGTTATTATTTTTAATTTTTTTTATAGTTACATGTTATGTCTTTTTTTTTTCCCGACAAATTAAACCAAATAAAATTTGTATCAAAATAAAATCGAATAAAATATCGATTAATTTGATAGGTAACCCGAATTATCTGAACTTTAATTTAATAGAAGTATTAAAGTTTATTAAAAATATATATATATATATATAGCAGAAAACGAACCAAACCAAATTTATTTAATTGTATGACCCAACACAATTCCAGTTGTATGAACTTTCACAAATTTTCTTATGAAAATTAATCTCTGCAAAATGAATGTCACATAGCCAGAGCATAACGGTATCAACGAAAACATCCTAATATACCAAATCTGTCTCACTTGATAATTTTATGATCACATTGAAGAGCAATTTAGAGGAAATAATCATCGTTTCATTAAGGTCTTTATTTTGTTAAATCTTCATTCCAAAACTTGGAATATGACTTTTACCCTGTAAATTTATCATGGAAAAAGGAACTGCAAAGTGTGCCATCCAAGTATATAATATGAGCACATTTCAAACAATGACTACAAATGTATATATTATTATTATCATAAAGAAAATCCCTTTACACATTTAATATAATTTGTAAACTAAAATAAAATCTCCAAATATGTGCAGAGGCAAAATGCCGGCCTTCCAGATGTTTGACTTGCACGGCCTCAACGAGAGCGTGACGAAATCGAAGATTCGGGAGAAGCTTCATGCGACCTCAACCTAGTAAGTCCCCGAAGTTGAACCTGTCGTCGCCGCAAAGAACATGTCCGACAAGTAATTATCCAGATCTTCAGGGGCATATCTGACAATCGACTCCGCTCCGAACCCCCTCGCGTAATTTCCCCGGTATTTTTGATAGAACTCCCGATAACTCCCCACGATCTTCTTCGACAGCGATATTTTCACTTCGTCTCGCAGTTTCGGGTCGGATATGACCCATGAAGTCTGCTTCCTGTACGACTCCTCGAACCCGGCGTAGAATCTTCTGAACCTTTCCGGGATATCGACCGTCGGATCGTCGACGAGTGACGTCATGGCTTTGCTCCAGCCCATCCTCTCGTACTTGGATACGTAGTTCTTCACCTTCGCCTCGTGTTTCCAGATCCAGTCGGGCCCCATCAGGATCCCCAGGGTTGAGGTTCGGATCTTAGAAATGATGTAGTTTAGGTTGTTCGCCAGGAACAAATAGGACTGCGCCGCGTCATCGTACCTCTCCGCCTTGCCGTCCAGTTTGCAGATGAGGACGAGGATCATCCACGCGAGGCGGGCCGTGACGGCCTCCGATGCGGGGTCCACCGACCCGGAGGTGGGGCTGGAGAAGTAGGATACCGGTAGAGGTGTCTGCGCGGAGACCGTCCAATCCATGAGAATGTCGGAGATCGCGCCGCTATAGTCGCCGAGGAAAATGAGGAAATTCATCACGTAGCGAGTGAGAGGGTGGACGCCGCCTTTCGAAGTGGCGTTTGAGGAATCTTTCTGAATCGCCGCCTCGAATTGGTTCAGCATGAGCCTTACTGCTTCCGCGAGTTTAAGCTGCGCAGCCACGGCCTCGCATCTGACCACGGACAACGATTCATACCCGAATATGGATTCGATATCCGGCCATAGATCCGAAATCGCTTCGTACATGTCGAGCCCACGAAACATCTTCTCCAACGATAGAATCTTCTTGCTTTTCGCGAAATTATGAGGAAACGAAATTAAATTCACAGCTGCATCTCTAGAAATCTCAGCGAAACACGATTCCGCAAGCTTCTCGGATGAGGAAAACACAAAATCGCAAAGAATCCTCTCGCCGCAGAACAAAGTTTTGACGGCAACTTTAACGGCGTGCAGCCAGTTCTTGATTTTCTGATCCAAAACTTGCCAATCCATCTTCTGAATCGAAGAAACACTGCTACTCTCGACGTGTAAATAATATAAAGTCTCATCAATAATCGATTTTCTAATGATCTTATAAATTTTCAGACTCTCTCTTGCATAACCAGATCCAATCATAGAATCCGCGATGCTCTTCAAATCTGCCATAGCCACATCAGAAGCGTGAGGTGTGGTACTCGTCCCCTCATCTTCGTCTGAAACTTCGTCCGTATCCGAAATACTAGACCGGGTCGAAGCCTGGGAAGACCGGTACGACACAGATTCTGAATCAAGATTCTTCCTGTTAGAAGATAATATGGTGTAGAATTCTTTCTCCAGTCTCTTAATAGCGAGTTTCATCAACTTCTGCGCCCTTGTCAGTTTCTCAGAATTCGTGTTCAGTTTCACGTAGAAATGCATGGCTTTCTGCAAATCACTGACAGATTCTAGGAATCGTTTAGCTTCATCCCTGTCATGCTCAAACAGTGATATAAACTTCCGGTGTTGCATGGAATCCAAATCCCATTTCTTGATTATTTTCTCGGCAAAATCGATGTTTTCCTCCATCAAAGTCTCCGAGAAAGTTCGGAGTTGCATTCTGCTCGGAGTGGAAGAAGGAGAGACGTAGTTGTTATGGTGAGACTCTGGTAACGGAGACGACGGCCTTGAGAACAAAGAACCCTTCATTTTTCTTCGATTCTATATCTATATTCCTTAAATTAGAGTAAATTCAATCAAAGATATCGGTTGGTGGCCAAAGATTTAGGAGAAATTTACAGAGATTTTTTGGGAAGGAAGAATGAGGGGAGTGTCTTATTTATATATAGAGAAGCAAGCAAATGGTTTGGCTCGGTCATGGTGGGGCGCGTTGAAGTTGTCAATTTCGCATATGATTTAATTAAAGTCAAAACATATTATTCTTGTTTTATAAAACATTATAAAAAAACAAAATAAATATTTAATTCTTTTATATAATATAATATCATATAATATAAATATTAGTTAAATTTTTTGTTATATAAAATCATTGAATCATTCGCCTTTTTAAAATTACGAATCAAATTTGATTAGGTAAAACATAGCGAGTGAAGTCGAGCGAAATATTTTTAGAATTCAACGTTCTTTAGTTATGACTTGTATTTCACCGCGTTGGATGCATCGTTACTTTAGACATGCCCTCGTTAAATTATTGCCTCTCTTCATTTTAAAAAAATACATAATTTTCATACTTTATAATTAACTACTGCACCGACACATGCGTTACGTATTTGTACAATATTTTTTATAATTCGTTTTGTTTATATTTTAATGTGGATCAAAATGAAATTAAAGAAATAGTAAGAGATTACACTGTAATTTTGATATATGAATTAAAAAATAAATTAAAAAAAAGCAAATTAGAAATTGAACCTATAACTTGATATTTAGAAACAAAGATTCTGTCAACTAAACTATACGTGACTTACATTAAAGTTTAGCATTTATTAAAATATATAATTATTAAAATAGACAATGATATCAAAACTTAATTATTCTAAAAATTTTGCATTTAATGATATAGCATAGATTTCTTCTAAAACTGTTTAAAAATATATTTCCTCTTAAACTTTAAAGTCAAAGAAGTTGCAAAATTTGAAATGTTATTTCGAATTATCATAAATTCCAATTTCAGTCAAGGTATGTATTAATTATGATGGAAACCACATGTGGAGACGTGCTGCTTTTTACTATGAGAAAGTGACATATTTGGATAACATAATTCATTGACCAATTTCTTTAACGAAAAAAGCAATATTATAATTTTATATATATTTTTTACAAAACTTCAATTTGGTACTTTTTTCTTATTTTAATTGTTTTTTTTTTGTTATATTTAAGTTTATTCGTTATCATTTATATTGTTGTTTTCATATTTTTTTTCTTGCGTTTTATTAAATGTAAAGTCACGAATTCTAATGCATGTTGAGTTGAAGAATCGTATAAATTTGTGTATGCACCACTTCAGATGTGTAAACAAATTAAAGCAATCACTACGCGAAGAAAAGTCAATATGGAAACACAGAAATATTATAAATCAAGCATGTGATTTTTTAAAAAATCCAAATAGAACATGTAGTTTCGTGTACCAATGTAACTAGGATGGACATATTTATAAACAAAAAAACAAAAAAAACAAAACCTCGTACATGTTCTAGTTCATGAGTACTTTTTATCGAATAACTACTTACTTGAATGTACGAAAGAGGCTCACCGATCACGCTTCGATTTCTCTAACTTACTTGGTGACACTTATAATAATTCACGAAGTTTTTTATTTGAGTCGTTCGATAATATTTTTAAGTTTTTAGAGAAACTCTCGTTTTCAACAATATTCCCATTTTTTGCTATTCCATTTTTTTGTAGTAAATAGTATTTTTGATACACAAAATGTTGATAAATTGACAAATTGATACATGGATTATTGGCTTAATAGTTTGGTACACATGATAGGATAAACATGTGATATATAATACAAGGATAAATAAGATGTAGGATATTATATTTAATGTTTGGTATGATTTTAATAAAAGTGATTAAATTTATATATTAGATTGTAATGATAAAATTAACCTTATCATAATAAATTATATAATTTCAAAGTTATTGCTTGAGTTCATATTTTTTATCCGTTCATGCGCCGTTAGTGCTTGCATGATTTATTTATTTTACCTAATTTTATATATTATATAATATGAAAATTGAGCCCTTGATTTGGTGAGTCAAGTCAAATATCAATTTTTAAGGTTAATCGATTGATACTAATAATTTAATTGATATTTATAAAAATTATTTATATAATTATCTCGAATTTATTTATATAACTATCATATTATATAATATAAAAAAATAGATAAAAATATTTATTTGATTTTAATTTCTACCTACTAGTATAGATTTATAAAAATCATTTATAAATTGAGGGCAATTAAGTAATTTTAGTGTATTTTATTATTAAATTAAAATTATCAAACCTAATAGAAGGGACATTTTATCCTTCTAAAAAATTATTTATCAAGAGCCCATGATATTAACATGGGCTTTTTAAAAAGGTACCAAACATGAGATAAGGAGGATTATTTATCAATCCCTCGTTTATCCCATGTAACAAACTATGCTTAGTTGATACATGATCCTACTAAAAATATTTTCTCTTAAATGTTTACCGAATATTTGAGTTGGAAAATATATCTTGATTTTGTGTTGCTTTGAATTTTGAATTAATATTGTCTATTCTTGTGGAAACTTGTTTACTCAACTTTATGTGTGTGTGTGTGTGTGTGTGTGTGTTGAATATGTCTCATAAATGCCTTATGTTTCGATTGAGTTGAGATTGGATGTATGTTCTATTATTTGCGCATTGCACGTTTTGGAAATTCAAGAAATGGTTTCACGTGCTATAAAAGGTTTTGATTGCTCTGTAAAGTCCTTTTATGCTCATATTACTATGGTAGGGGGAGTAATGAGTTTTGACTTGCATTTGTATCTTACATACACTTGTGCTTTTATATTTTCAAATATCAAATCCTGTTATTCGAAAAATGATTTGAATTCAAACTTTATTTTCTCTACTTGCACAAGTACCCACTTGTGTTTGCTGAAAAAAGGGAAGTTATATCATTGTGAGATAATCATTTTCTACAAGCTTAAATCGTTTTAGAATCATTTGATGAAGGGACACATCATAAGTTTACTTATTTTGGGATCACAATGATATTTTACACTTGATCTACATGTACTTGTCGAGTACATATGGTGTGGAAGGTGATTTGGTCAAGTTGATTTTTATTTAATTTATCTCTTGATCTTTGTGGTAAAAATTATAGCATGTGATCTTTTCAAAAAATGTCCAAAAACTTTTCTTAAAAAAAATCAAGCGATGATGAAAATTCATTTTGTGAATACATATTTATATGAAGTTATTTTCATTTGTTAGTCACCCAACCTATTTTATTTTAACAAAAGAGGAGATAAAAATATGATTTTCTATGTCATGTCTTACTTGAGTTTAAATGTTAAGATTTTTATCCAAGTGTTGTGATCATAAAAAAAGAAGAGATTACTGGGTCTGGAAATACAAGTAATTTTGATTTTGAAGATAAAAAAGATTTATTATTATATTTTAAACATTTTTACTTAAGTGTGAAGTTGAAATATCTCATATTGGAAGTGATAAGTTGATGTATTATAATTCCAGCACAACTTAGTTTCTGAAGCAGCTGTTTTTTTCAAGCATATCTCATAGCTTTCTGATCCAAATGACTATCAGTCAAAACAGTTGTACAACCAAAGAAAAAGGCTACAAGCCATATTTCAGACAGAATCTATTAATTCAGATGTTATTGAGGCGAAATGGTGGTAGCAATATCGGACTGGCCAAATATCATCAAGCTGGACAGCTCGATAGACCAACTCTATTATGGTGGCCATATCTCTCAGCTCATTTATCCAAATGGAATGATTTACTATGTGTTACGAATCTAAAACAATGATCTATAAATCATCTTCGCAAGTCAAATTCAGAGTCATATCTTATAAACTGATAAATCGCGATGAATTTGTTGCATAGGTTGCTTAAAGAATTCAAGCTTGTACATAGTCTAGTATTTTGAGCATATCTCTCTCATACAAACTCGAAATTGATTGATTCCAAATTCTATGGAAAAAAAATGGCTACATTTCATTTTCAGCAATTTTCATAGAAAGCAATGGATCAAAGCTTATAATCTTTGGACCGGACCGTATTCATTCAACCCGATCGTGAACCATTTTTTGAGCATGTTAGTATTGCATCTCATAAAAATTCCACTGAGTGTTTTTTATTATATGGAAAGACATGACAAAGTGCTACAACTTTCATGTTTAACACTTTGCCCAAAAATTAATGAATCAAGAGTTATAAGCACTAGACCGGACGAAATTCACTCGACCTTTTTTGTTCATCCAACCATTTTGCTCATTTAACCTTTTCATTCATTCAACCGTTCAGCTCTTGGAGTCGGACCGCACATGCAATCGGCCGAAAACATGAATATGATCGTTTTTATGTCAAAAATCGTACTGACTTTTTCTAATAATCATATTGTTGTATCTAATGTTCATATCATTGTTTGATTCTATAGATACAACATATTTCTTTTAGGTAGAGATAAAAAAAGGGCATATTATACAAGAAAAAGAAGTTAGGATGGGAGAAAGTCCAATAAAATGAGGTATGAGGAATGATACAAGAGGTGAGTTTTGAAAGATAAATCCTCCACACCAAAATAAGTTTGTAGAACAATTTTCCTTGTTCAAAAATAGAAGAAACCATCATTTGAAGAAGTTTATTCACAAAAAAAAAAGATTTATTTCATAGAATAGTTGAGTAAGAGTCTTTACATAAAGATATTAAAAATGTTTTATCTCTGTATTTGGTTGTGAGACTTGTTGTCCCAACCATAGTAGAGAGTTTCTAGGAGTTTTGATTAGATGATGGGTAAGTCCTAAGTCGAAGTAAGTTGTTACACAGATTTGTAAAACTAAAGTTTTCTAGTGAAATCCTTTTAACAACGGATGAAGGGGAGATGTATAAGAATTTGTCTTCGAACTTAAAAAAACAAATATGTGCCTCTTTCTTTCATTGCATTTATTTTTTGTTGTTTTTGGATGAATTGTGGAAATATTTTATATGTTCTCTAAAATACCAAAATGCTGAATGAATATGGTCCGATCCGATCCGGTTATATAACTCTTGATGCATTGCTTTCTGAGCAAATGCATGAACATGAAATTATAGTCTTTTGTCTTAGCTTACGCAGAATCATGAACCACTCAAATTCGAATTTGTATGAGAGAGATATGATAAAAACACCAGAATGTGTAAAAGCATGAACTCCATATGCAACCTGTGCAGCAATGTCATCACGATTTATCAGCTTTTTAGGCTCTGATTTAGACTTTGTCTGGTGAAGATTTATAAATCATTGTCTTAGATTCGTAACGCACATTGAATCATTGTATTTGGATAAAAGAGATGAGAGATATTTCCACCATACCAGAGCTGGTCTATCGAGCCCGATGATGTTCGGTCGGTCCTATCTTGCGACCACCATTTTGTCTTTATAAATTCTGAATTCATGGATCTGGTGTGAAATATGACTTGTAGCCTTTTGTGTTGGTTGTACAACTGCTTTGACATATAGTCATTTGGATCATCGAGACATAAGTTATCTTTCAAAAAAATAATTGAGCCACAAACTAACTTGTGCTGGAATTATATTTCAACAACTTAGCACTTCCAATTTGTGATCTAGTAACTAAAAAGTTGACTAAATATGTTATAAACTGTTGGAGCATTTTGTGTTCGCAATCTTGATTTTGATGTTAACGAAACTTGTTATTTTGTTACTAATGATTACCTAAGTGAGCAGGAAACTGAAACTGATCAGGCTTCGAACTGATAAGTTACCAAGCTAGCCAAAACTGAAGCTATCGAGATGCAAACTGAAAGTGCCAACTGATTGCGCAAAACTGAATCAGTACAACTGAATTATCAAGAGCAGTTCAACTGATTGTTCAGTTGACAGGTGGTTCGGCAGAAGACTTGCAGAAGCCCGACCAGCTGATGAAGTGTTCAACTGATGAAAAACCCAACTAACCAGTTCAACTAACTTAGTGAAATCAGTTCAGCTGACGAGTCAACTGATTTCACCAAACCAGTTCAAGACCAGTTCAACTGACCAGTTAAAAGCATCAGTTTAGAATCAATCAGTTTGCATAACACGAAAAGCTTATCAAAGGTTGAATCCAGCTTGCGCATTAATGAAAATCAAATGTACTATCAATAATACAATAATGGACGTTGCAACAAATCTTAAACACAAAATGTTCCAGAATGGTTGTCGGAAAAGTCGAGACACAAATTTTAAGGAACACATTCAAGTTGCAACGATCACATGTGATGAGTCTTGATGTACGGTCGCATTGCTGCTATAAATACATACCAAGACCATCAACAAAAGACAGGTGAAAAACAAGAGAGAAAAGAGAGGGCACGTATATCGCATATCAGCTTACAAAGAAGCAATCTGCCCAATTGAGGGAATACTCCAAAGTTATATCAGCTTAGTTTAGAAGCTTATTTCCCTCAGTATGTGAGAACACTTTCGGGTAGTTTTTAGAGATCAGTTCTCACACACACACACCACCACCACTCAAATATCTTCTTGGACAAAGACGTAAAACTTGTGTATCTAGTCTTTGACACACATACGTTAAACAAATGTTGGCTGGTAGGTGATGCCTTTAGTCTAGAATAGGAGTTCATTTAGTCAGTGGGTAAGTCCTAAGCTGAGTAGGTTTGTACAAGATGTTGTATAAATTAAAGCCTTCTATTGGAGCCTACCCGATGTGGTAAAAAGGGTGACATAGGAGTAGTTGAAAC
Organism: Primulina tabacum; assembly: GCF_025594145.1. NCBI lineage: Eukaryota > Viridiplantae > Streptophyta > Magnoliopsida > Lamiales > Gesneriaceae > Primulina > Primulina tabacum. Next base: position 46,871,977 of record NC_134552.1, on the reverse strand, counting down.
CTCCGAACATCCATAAACATATCATGTGTTATTTCTATTTAACTACTTGTTTTTGTTCTTTACTGATTTGATCAGTTCAGCTGATATCAGTTCAGTTCAGTTCCGTTCATAACTGAACTGATATAAGCCAGAACTGATCCCATGTAATTTTCAGTTGTTCAGTTGCATAATATATAAAATAGATTAGTTTTATTAACGAAGGATTATTTCGAGTGTTTTTCGCTTGGTTTAAAACCAAACTCGATCTAATTCATCGGTGTTTAAATTTTTCGAACACGAGCTACTGCAGCTCTTGGAGAATATTGTGTTTGAAGCACCCTAGCAGGTGTCATAATGGCAGCTCCGAGGCGCTAGACCTGCCCAGATCGGGTGCTGCTGCGGCGCTCCCTGGTGAGCGCTGTGGCGCTAACGCTGCGCACAACCAACCAAAAGAATATATTTTGATGCAATTTTAAAAGTCACGCCCAAAAAACCCGAACCGATGCAATGAGACTCAACCTAGGACGCTATGACAATGTTCCAAACTCACACGAAATCCAAAAACAACGACGTACATCAAACAACACAACACAACCTGTGAATACGACATGTTGACACCAAACGTTTCCTACAACTTCTAATGCAACCAAGTGCCTATCGACACGAAACGAAGCACCAAAAATCATCCCAACATCATACTCAATATACCTAAACGCAGCAGTGATCACCCAACGTTCTCCAACGAAGCCTGCAACAAATAAATTTCAAGAACACGTCAAGAACGCATTTACAGAAAATCGCAGATTGAGCAGTCCCCCAAAAACGATCATAACTCACTCATTTCTTGTCCAAAAATTACGAATTTACTGTCAAATCAATGGTATCAAAAAGTACTAAGTTTTATATGTTGAAAATGTTTCCAGACAATCCACCGAATTTTTGCAGTAATCGAAATGACAGCAGACACGTTTTTAGATCTAAAAATTTTGATCCAAAAATCATTTCAAACGTTTTTGCTCAAACTTTTTCACAACATACATGGATTTTCACGTATAATAAACATCACAACACGTAATATGACGAGATCGATGCAGAAATAATAGAATATACATGCCTTTGATCTTTAAAAATTCTGAAACAACGATACCGAAGCGGGGAAGGTGCGAGGGTTGATCTAGGATGAACGTTGCACGATTTTTCTTGAAGAAAAGTGGACAAGAATTGCTGGAAAATTAAGAGGATGGGGCGGCTGCTTCTAGTGCTAAGAACCCTAATTTTGTTCTTTAAAAAAATGAAATGAAGAGCAAGGAAAAATGTGTATGTTATCGTGAATGTGTGTGTGAGTGTGATAATGTGTGCGCTTGTGTTTTAATTTAATTAGGGAATAAAATTTGATTAATTACACAATTAAAATGCTAATTAAAAATGTTAATTAAAATTTACTCCCCTCTACTTGTACAAACTCTCCTAATTATCAAAATAAAATATACAATTGCTAAATTTTAAAAGTTTAAAATCTTAAAAATTCACCTAATAGTTAAAATTAGGCTTTAAAAATGCTAAAACTTAATAAATCCTTTAAATTGCCCTAATCCTAACTTAAAATAAAATACCACATTTTAAAATTACCAAAATCGTCACCGGTCTCTTTTCCTCGATCTCGCATCGAATAATCGCCTGGAACATGAAACTCAAGAAACATTTTAACGTGCATCACAAAAACATAAATAATTTAAAATAATGCAAATTCATGAATCATGCACCACTAAAATCGTTTTAAATTTAAATAAATAGTTTAACAATTTAAATAAATGCATGAGTTTTACGTGTACTGATTTTGGGTTCTATAACATGGTTTGGACTGTGTGTACAACTATGTCTCCAAGACGTGTTATTCTCGGGCATGGAGAATAGGAGATATGTGAGGAGAATTTAGTTTTGTGTATCTTGAATTTCGCACTACCTAAGATTAAGTTGATGCGAATCGAACTTGGTGATTTAAGACTGCTTATTTTGAAATCTACATCGTGTAGGAAGTAGATTTTGAAGTTGATGTCGTGGGTTAAATTTTTTAGGAATCATGAACTTATAGATTGTTTTATAATAATATGAGGGACTTAATTGAAAGTTTTCAGAAATATTGGGGGTTATTTTGGTATAATCAAAAATATAGCGGCTTACTTATATTAATCCGAAAACTTGGAGGGCTAAAACGCAAAAATTTGGGGCTAAATTTGAGAATTTTTTGGTCTTGATTACAAATATTAGAAAAATTATGTGTCATTGTAGCAATTTTCGAAAGTTATGGGAACCGTTTTGCATTAAATTCGATATTTTGAGGGGCTAGGAATGCGATAAGTTAGTTCTAATCGAATAATCCGAGTACTTTGGGATTTAGGTTGCAACTTTCTGAAAAATAAAAAGGGTCTATTTGAATGTAGTCAACAAGTAAATTAATAATTAAGAGTTACATAAGGAATTGCAACTGAGAAAATTACACAGATATGTAAGTATATGAGGATGTCCTAGGCGTAAAGAAAAATACTGATATTAGCGATTTTGATGAGAAATTAAGATTCGTCAAATTAATAGTTTTTGGGTATCATAGTGGATTATAGAGAATCACAATGGTATTATAGGTGTTGTAAATATATGTCATGAAACACAAATGATATAAATTTTAAAAATAAGATTTAATCAACAATGGCTATTGTATCGGAAGGTTCGGGGAGTTTGTATTTTAGGTTCCAAAATTTTAGTAAGATATTTAAGGGGTCAAATGACTGAATGAGAAAATAAGTAAGTGAAATTCTTTTATATTAGGGTATTAGGTATAAAACTATTGAAATAATGTTACGAAGTAGTCGAAGAATACAAACTAAGAATATCGGGGTTCATATAATTTTTGTAAGCTTCAGTTTATAGGATTTAAGAAAAATATTACATGGGGACTATACGAGGTAATTACGAAATGTGAGAAGTAAGTTAAAATAAAGAATTTCATTTTGGTTTACGCTGCAATTGCTGTGATTTGTAAGGTCCAAAAACCTGTATTTTTGACTTTTGTCGCTAAAACCTTGTAAGGATGAAGACATTTGGTGGATTGTTTAAAGTTATTAATGAATAACTTATAGAGTCATAAAATATCTAGTTTTGAGATTACGAACTTGGAAATCTAAATTCGAATCGGTGATTAAGAGTATATTGTTAATAGGGGACATTTATTTTGGGACCAAGTGGAAATATGTATTGGGATTATGTAGTAAGTTTTATTAGCTAAATAATTTATGATTTTATAGATGCTAGGTTCTCTGGACTATGAGATTTATGAGAATAGATGGAATTGAAGCTCCATGGATCAATTTTCGAGTTTCAATATAATTTTATTTTTAGGTCAATGATTAACCTTGCGAATATTAAGTTTGGATTTTAATAATGCTAAACACTTAAATTGGGATATGTAAAACCTTGAATTATCATGACTACAATAAGATAAGGAATGACATTTCCAAGATAAAGAAATTACTCTAACTTTTGGGATAACAAATAAATAATTACCTTACGAAAAATAAGTCACCGAACATAGGTAGGCATTAAGAAAAGAGTAATATAATAAGTTTTGCATTTACACAGTACTAAGATTAAATTATATTGGAAGGTGCACAAAAGTTTTCTTCCCTAGATTGTTAAGATTTTTGTGAGTATAAGGTCATTTGACCTAATCTTGTGTTCCGAGTTACACATAAATGTTCGTTGTTATGGCGGGATTTAGAATAAATCATAATGTGAAATGATGACTCGTTAGAATTGAATCATTTAAGTACTTGAAATGCTTGGGATTTAAGAAGACATATATTAATGATGGTGTTAAGGACAATATGTTTGGCATATACATGAATAAGGATTTAGTAAGTACCAGTCATTAAAGTGTTTTATAATCATGGATACTATAAGATACTCTACATCGAAACTGGGTTTGACAATAGGAATTTATTTTGGGAAAATTAAATTATACATAAGGATTACTTAAGATAAAGTCAATCAATTAATTCATCTTTGGGAGGATAAAATAACTTAACGTAACTTAAGATTTATAATTGGTAGAAGATGTAGAGTTAGTTAAATATTTGAGTTCCTAGATATCAAGAGATTTGGTATAAATATACAAAATGGAAGATGTCATATTAGACTATGCAACAAAAGCAAGATAGAGTGCAAAATTTAAATTAATCAGATTAAGTATGAAGTGAATGAGGGAGTCTAAACTTTTCAAATAATCAAGACTAGACAAATTTCAAAAACAAAATTTATTTAAAGGGGGAGAATTTGTAACGTCTGAAAATCAGTCCACGTAAACCGCATGCATGAAAATATTAAATTGCTAAAATATTTTAATTATATGATTTTAGATACATGAATGATACATTTTGAGTGACTAAATGATTAATTGTGTAATTTTGCTTGATTTCATAATTTATAAATTTTCAGACAAATATCGCTGGTTGGTCGGAGATGGAGGACCGGAGACAATTGAGGTGTTAAAGATTTAAAAGCTAAATTTTTATTTATAGTTGAGAAAATATTTATTTTAAATATTTTAAGAATTATTGCATTTTTAAGATCAAATTTAAATTAATTAGAGGGAGCAAGGAATTTTATGTATTTTATAAGTGGATTTTTTGAAATATGTATTTTTAAACCACTTTAATTTAAGCCTAATGATTTTATTAATCTTAATGAGCCTAATTTATTAATTAAAAACTATTGTTGATTATGCTCATTAATTAAAAAGTTAAGAAGCTTTTTTTTTTTTTATTTAAACCTAAATCTAAACACACAGAGACCTACACACAGAGCGAAACACACACACACAATACGTGAATTGTACGAAAGTGAGAGGAACATCGGCCGTTTCTTCTTTCCAACTCAAGGGAAGATTTTGATTTTTTTCTCTTTCTTTCTTCGATTTTTTTCTTCGTTCTTCCTTCCAACAATGATCATCCGACTCTCTTGCATCCCAAGATGAGTTTTTGGTGGATTTTTGGTAATAAAAAATGGTAGAAAAATAGAAATCGTCATACATTCATCAGCGACTTCCACAGCTTCGGTATTTATATTTCAAGTGTTTTAAATGCAAAGGCAAGTTTCTAAACTTTCTTTTTGCACTATTCAAACCATATTACGTGTGTTTAATCATGTTTGCATGAGTAATATGAAACCCTCCTTTTATTTTCGTTTTTATGTCATAAACATTATAAAACTAGAGTTTTCATCTATTAAAACTATTGACTATGATGAACAAAGGAGCCGTCATGGTCGGGCTATGTGAAGGGATGAATTTCAATGTGTCTAAGGGTTCATAGATTCATGTCTAAGGGCTGGACAAGATAGGATAGCAATATGAACGAAAATTCGAGTTTCTATGGGCCAGGGTTTTCGGCTAGGGTTCCTAGAAGGACACGGCTCTTAGCTGCTGTTAGGGCACGTCCAGGGGTCCTAATGGAACTGGGCCAGGGTCCTAGATGTCTTGGAGGAAGGCTGGTGCAAGGCCTAGGACAGTATAGGGGAAGCTAGACGCTCATAAGTCTTCGGTCATAGGTTAAGGGGCCGTCCTCGTGCAAGGGCTTTAGAGGCTGTTCCAGTAGATTTTCTAGGGTTCGATCATGGTCCTAGGAGGATCAAATAAGGTCTGGACATGGTGGTTAAGGGCTGGAGTCGAGGCAAGCTAGGGTCCGAACAAACTAGGGTTCAATTTTTATGTGCAGAAAATTTCAGAAGGTTCCTAGGCTTGATCAAGGGTTTTAAATGTCTTGAATTGGGTTTTATAAGGTATGGTTAGGTGTTAATAGGCTATGGTTCAAGTTTAATAAAATTTGGTTAAGTTTTGAGTTGATTTGGGTTAAAACTGGCACGTACAGTTAAGTTTTAAAACGAATTGAGAAATTAGTTGAGGAGCTTAATTTTACGTCTAAGAAATGTTTATGGGTGTATTTCATTTGCCATGTTAAGTTTAGGGATAAAAAAGTTTATATTTAAAATTTGAGAAGAAAATATTAAGTTTTGAATTTATTCGGGTTAAAAACGCTTCATAGTTTAGTCATTAAGTTATTAAATCGAAATGCTTGGGTTTATGTCTAAGATAAATATTTGAAGTCAAATTTAATCTTATATGATACTATGTGATAGGCTCGAGTCAATAAAGGTAAGAGAAACTCAAAATCGGGAATTTCGGAGTCCAAGGGTAAAATGATCATTTTACGTCTCGGGTAGTACGAAAGGCTGGGCAGTGCCCCGAAAAATCATAATATATGCTAAAAAATACTTTAAAATGTTATAATTAAAATATGGTATTTTACGATATATGCTAAAGCTGTACGATTTTTCCTGGAAAAATGCTATTCTACGGATTTTGAAGGACACGATATTTTATGAATAAAAAGAAAAAAAATATTTTGAAGGATGAGAAATGACTGTGACAAATATGATATGATTAGGAATATCATGAAGGAGAAGGCTCAGAGGGAGCCCGTTTACGGGAGAAGGCTCAGAGGGAGCCCGACGATCGTATTTCCACTTATGGCGGTGCCTAGTGTCCGTCCGCATGCGCAATGATGAGCTAAGACTGATCAATCGACCACATGATGAAACGATTACAACTAGTCACTTTCAAGGATCAAACTTCACCCAAAAATGATATACGATGATGGAAAGCTTTATGATTTAATGATTTGTGATATGATATATGATTACAATATTTTACGCCAGCTTATTTTATTAAAAGATTTATTTTAAAAGCTACCTTTGCCTGTTTATGCCATGTTTGTTATGTATGATTAGAACGTTCTGAGTTATTAGACTCACTAGGTTTGAATGGTCGCAGGCGAAAATGATTTTTAGGGAGGCACTGACGCTTGAATGGATCGACTCTAGCAGTACACTCTCGAGGGACATTGATTTTCCGTATTTACTTATTTAGTATTTAAAGTTTACGGAAATATTTTGAGAATTTTCTATTTAGAGATTAATGCTTGATTTTGAAGTTCAATTTTGGATTATTTTTAAAATGTTGACGTATGAGTTTGGTGGTTGACGATTATGAATATTTATGCATTTAAGATTTTGAAATGTTGGATGATTTTTAATTGAATGGTTCGAAGTTTATAAAAAAAAATAAATTTTAATAGGATTTTAAAGTGAAAAAGGTAGTGGACGTTTCAAACTATAATATTGATAAACAAAAATGATAGTATTTTTGTTAAAAGTAAAAATTTACGGTGAAAAGTAAAAATCTCAAACTCTCAAAATTTACCAAACTACACATTTTATAAAATTTTCCCTCTACTCAATTGTAATTTTTTTCACACAGAGAGCCCTATTTATAAAATTTCTTTGGAAATAATCCAAAAATAAATACATCATTACATACATCATCACACACTAATTTTAAATATTTACAACTCTTATTTTCAACATTCAACTTTCTTATTTTCAACATTCAAATATTACAACTCATATTTTTCAACACTCCTCCTTGTGATGGTGATCATGATAAAATGATTGTCTTTATTACGTTTTTTATACTGCCTCGTTAAAAACCTTACTAGGGAAAACCCATTGGGATAAAAACCATAGTAAGGGAAAAATAGTGAAGTCACGTAAACTCTCCCTCATATTAACACGAACGATTCTTCACAAATTTCGTAGATTGCACATCCCAATGTTATATATATGCTTTCTGAATATTGTTGTAGGAAGTGCCTTTGTGAAGAGATCTTATGAATTTTTTCTTGATTGAATATAACGAATATCAATATTTTTATTCTTCTCAAGCTCTTTTGTGAATGCGAAGAACTTAGGGGGGAATATGTTTAGTTCTGTCGCTTTTTTTGTATCATTCTTTCATTTGAGCAACACATGCAATATTATCTTCATATAGTGTAATGGGCTTCTTGTCGAATGATAATCCGCATGAGGTTTGGTTATGTTCGGTCATTGATTTTAGCCACAGACATTCACGGCTTGCTTCATGTAGTGCAATAATCTCGGTGTGATTTGATGAAGTTGTTACAAGTGTTTGTTTCTGTTAACGCCAAGAAATTGCAGTGCCTCCACTAGTAAATACATATCCTGTTTGGGAACGTGCCTTGTTTGGATTAGATAAATAACCAACATCAGTATAACCATTTATATTTTGATTGGTATCTTTTCAATATATAAGTCTCAAGTCTGTCGATCTTTGTAGATAACGGAATATATATTTAGTTCCGTTCCAGTGTCTTTTTGTTGGGTATGAGCTAAATCTTGCCAATAAATTTACAACAAAGATATAACAGGTCTTGTAAAATTTGCATGATACATAAGAGCACCAATAGCACTTAGATATGGTACTTCTGGACCAAGAATAACTTCATCATCTTCACATGGACGGAATGGATCCTTTTCTATGTTTAATGATCTAACATGCATTGGAGTACTTAAAGGATTTGATTTATCCATATTAAAACGTTTAGGGATCTTTTCTTTATATTTTGACTGTGAACAAATATTCCACGTTTTATATGTTCAATTTGCAAATCCAGACAATACTTTGTTTTTCTAAGGTCCTTCATTTCAAATTCTTCCTTCAAGTACGACACAACTTCTTGAATTTCCTTATTCTTTTCAATGATGTTTAAATCATCAACATATACAGCAATAATTACGCATACGGATGTTGTTTTCTTAATGAAAACACAAGGGAATATTGAATTGTTTACATATCCCTTTTTCATTAAGTGTTCACTTAGCCGATTATACCACATTCGGCTGGATTGCTTTAAACCATATAGTGATCTTTGCAATTTCACAGAATAACATTATCTGAGTTTTGAACTTTGTGCTTCAGGCATCTTAAATGCTCCAGGGATTTTCATATATATAAATATTACTATCAAGTGACTTATGTAAGTAAGCTGTGACAACATACATAAGACATTTTTCTAAATTTTCAGATATCGCTAAACTAATCAAATACCGAAACGTAATTGCATCCATAACAGGAGAATTCGTTTCTTTATAATTAATTACAGGCCTTTGAGAAAATCTTGTGCCACAAGTCGAGCTTTATATCTTACTATTTCATTTTTCTCATTTCGCTTTTGAATAAAGACACATTTGTACTCAACAGGTTTTACACTTTCAGGTGTAAGGACTATAGGCCCAAAAACATTATGTTTATTTAGCGAATCCAATTCAATCTGGATGGCGTCTTTCCATTTTATCCAGTCCTGTCGATTTTTACATTCACCAATTGATTTTGGTTCATGATCTTCATTGTCATTTATGATGTCAAATGCCACATTGTAAGAAAATATCTCATCAATTTCTTTTATATCTTTTCAGATCCATATTTTTCCAGTATTAATATGATTAATAGAGATTTCACGATTATCGTCAGTTTGTGGTTCTGACAGAACATTTTTATCATAATGTATTTCTGCTGGAATATCATTCTCTATTTTGTGATCATCGTGTTTCTCTATGCTTTTTGTTTTTTGAGGATTTTTATCTTTGGAACCGATTGGCCTTCGACAATTCAAGCATTTAATGACATCATGAGTGTCTTCAATTTGTTTCTTTTGAATTTCAATTCGAGCAGGGGCATTTACAGCATGTATATATGATTTATTTACCCTTTTTGTGTCTACAAATGCATCTGGTATCTGATTTTCTATTCTTTGCAAATGCACAATTTGCTGTACATCTTTTTCACATTGTTTAGTTCTTGGATCCAGATGTAACAATGATGATGTATACCATGTAATTTCCTTTTCGATATTTTTCTTTTCTCCTCCTAACATTGGGAATATTTCCTCATTAAAATGACAATCAGCAAAACGTGCTGTAAACACGTCGCCTGTCTGAGATTCAAGATATCGAATTATTGATGTGCTATCATAACCAACATAAATTCTAATATTTCTTTGAGGTCCCATTTTTGTTCGTTGAGGTGGTGCAATAGGCACGTATACCATACATAAAAGAATTCTCAGATGAAAAATATCTGGTTCTTTACCAAATGCAAGCTGCAATAGGGAGTATTTATGATATGCACTTGTTATGATGCGAATTAATGCAGCAACATGTAAAATTGCATGACCCCATATAGAAATAGTGAGTTTTGTTTTCATAATCATTGGTCTAGCAATCAGTTGTAGACGTTTAATCAATGATTCAGCTAATCCATTTTGTGTATGTACATGAGCCACTGGATGCTCAACAGTGATTTTCATTGACATACAATAATCATTGAAAGTCTGGGAAGTAAATTCACCAGCATTATCAAGTCTAATTTTTTTGATTGTATGATCGTAAAAATGATTCCGAAATTTTATTATTTGAGCAAGTAATCTTGCAAATGTCACATTGCGGGTTGATAATAAACATACATGTGACCATCTGCATGAGGCATCGATCAATACCATAAAATATCTAAATGGTCCACATGGTGGATGAATTGGCCCACAAATATCACCCTGAATACATTCGAGAAACATAGGTGATTCATTTTGGATTTTAACTGGTGATGGTCATATAATAAGTTTTCCAAGAGAACATGCTTTGCATTGAAACTTATTATTTTGAAAGATCTTCTGGTCTTTTCGCGAATGACTATGTGTATTTTTTTATAATTTTTCGCATCATTGTTGAACCAGGATGTCCTAATCGATCATGTCAATTGATAAATATTGAATAATTATCAACTACCATGTTTGATTCAATTGGACTTATATATGTATAATGCAATCCAGTAGGGAGCATTGATAGTTTTTCAACTACATATTTCTTTCTTAATTTATATGTGGTAAGACACATATATTTCTCATTTTCTTCATTTATTGTCTGAGTATCATATCCATGAGAATATATCTCATTAAAACTCAACAAATTTATTTTTGATTGTGGTGAATACAAAACATCATTTATCAAAAAAATTGTACCATTAGGTAACAAAAAATATGCTTTACCACAACCTTTTATCAAGTCTACAGGACCTGATATTGTATTCACCAATGTTTTTGATGGTTTTAGTTCCAAGAAATATCTTTTATCTCGGAGAATAGTGTGCGTTGTACCACTATCAGGTATGCAAACTTCCATGCGATCAGTTCCTTGTTTTGGCTTTGTTCATAGCATTTTCCATATTTTTACTTCAAAAAAAATATGCAAATGAAAAAATTATTAACAATACATATGTAAATTATTGAAAAATATAGCATATCATAATTGTACAATAAAATATTATTATATGAGTACATGAAATATAAATTATTTTACATTTACATTCCATCAATATATTGTTCTTTTTCAGAGAAATCGTTGAGAAAATCTGTAGCATCAATATTTTTCATTTATATTCCACCAGTATATTGATCATTTCCAGAGAAATCATTCAGAAAATCTGCAGCATCAAAATGAGTTGAATCACCAAACGGCCACTGTGCGCAGTGAAGTCGGTCTTTCTTTCCCCTTTATCGATTCTTTATAGAGCTTGCGAAGGTGCTCGGGGGCTCGACAAATACGAGACCAATGTCCTGGAGTGCCGCATCAAAAACAAGGACTTTCAAATCGTTTTGAGTGATTTTCATTACCACTCATGTTCTCATGATGCCTTTTCAGTGGGTGGTTTGTGACGCTCTTTTGAGATGAGTTATAAAAATAACTATCTCGATTGTTTTCAAAACCACGGCCACGACCACGACCACGACTACTTCCACGTCCACGTCCAAGACCACGACCACGACTTCGACCTTGACCAAAACCTTGTCTCTGAATTTGATTTTGGTTTCCAGGTTTAAATTCATTTTTACTTACAACATTTATTTCTGAAAATGTTGTTGATCCAGTGGATCGGGATTGATGGTTTCCAATTAGCTGCTCGTTGTTATTTTCCGCAACAAGAAGACAGACGATAAGTTCAAAATATCTCTCAAATCAATGCACTCTATATTGTTGCTACAGATTTATATTTGATACGTGAAACGTGGAAAATGTTTTTTCAAACATTTCCGATTCTGTAACTTCATGTCCACAAAATTTTAATTGCGAGATTATTCGATACATCGCCGAATTGTAATCACTTACTTTCTTAAAATCTTGGAATCTCAACATTTTCAATTCATCACGGGCAGTCGGAAGTATAACTTCCCTTATATGTTCAAATCTTTCTTTTAATCATTTCCACAGAGCCATGAGATCTTTTTCGATAAGATATTCACATTTTAAACTTTCATCAAGATGTCGACGCAAAAATATTATATCTTTTGCTTTTTCTTGTGATGAAGATATTAATGGTCTCGCTTAGACCCAATGACTCAAGATGCATTTCTACATCGAGATTCCATGACATATAATTTTTTCCTGTAATGTCGAGCGCTACAAATTCGAGCTTTTGCCAAATTTGACATTGTGGTACTATAAAAATAACAATGTATTTTATTAGTTAAGTTATATTAATATGATAATAAAAAGTAACGAATAAATTAAAAGTACAAGCATTCTTAAAAATAAAAATAAAAATAAAAAGTGTGAGGCGGATATTCTCCGATAAATACAAGACTAGTGAGTATAATAACCAAAATAATTATACAAAATAACCTTGAAAGAGCCATCTTCTTCTTCTTAGAAAATTTTGATGAAGAAATTTTTTAGGGAGAATGAATAAGTTTGGAGTGATTGAATGTGTTTGTGAAGCCATATTTATAGGGTAAAAACTAGCCGTTTATTACCGTTACAAGTTCTTAAAAAAATAAATATATGTATATGTAAATTTTATGGTAATAATATGATGTATGTAATGTTAATAATGTTTAAATAATTATGTATATCGTATCACAATATTATAATGAGGTTTCAGAGACTCCTTTTATATAATATTGTGACATTATACAAATATATATATAATTATTATATAACACAATAAAAATATATAAACAGTGAAATAATCACATTACATTATTATAATGAGGTGTCATAGACTCCTTTTATATAATAACATGATATTATTCAAATATATATATATACAATAAATAAATAGTAACATAATAAATTATATAAGCAGTATAATAATATAATCACATAACGTTATTATAGTGAGATGTCATAGACTCCTTTTATATAATAACATGATATTATATATTAAATGTATACAAAATAAAAATAAATAAACAATAAAGTAAATACTCTTACTTTTGAATATTGTTACATTTTTCTTGTGTTTTGGAGCTTGAAAAAATATGGAGAACCGAAACTTCGAGTATCGTGCTGATAAGTTGTTAAAAAAAAAAATTTACAGTAAAAAGTAAAAATCTCAAACTCTCAAAATTTACCAAACTACACACTTTATAGAATTTTATCTTTACTCAATTGTGATTTTCTTCACACAGAGAGACTTATTTATAGAATTTCTTTGAAATAATTCAAAAATAAATACATCATTACATACATCATCATACACTAATTTTAAATATGTACAACTCTTATTTTTACATTAACTTTCTTCTTTTCAACATTCAAATATTACAACTCATATTTTTCAACAATTTTATTATTTATTTGTAAATATGTTTAAAATATATTATATTTTTTATTTATTTACACCAATGTTAGTCTATTCACATGGCCAACGGTTACACAAACAAAATTTAATAGTTAAAGAATTTTACTCAACGAGGATTAAACGACATGTTTAATTATTCTTAGCCATGGAATCATTAGACATTGTGCACGAAGGCGTCGACCATTTCAAACCATTATATTTATCATATATCGGAAAACAGACAAATAGAAAACAAAAAATGAATTTTTTTTGACATTGTCAACTTTGTATAAAAAACCATGCATATACTCGTCGCAAATTCCAAATGATATATCTACTTTATATATTATTTAAGCACAAAAGTAAGCTAGAAGATTTTTCGAATTTAATTGAGTCATATTATATCTAATAAAAAAACTCGAAAAAAAAGAACCATATTTGAATCAAAATTGACGAGTTAAAGAATTCAAGCTCTGATTTGATTATCGAGATGAAATCTGATAACATATGACACTATTATTGCCAATGAATTTGAGCTTTTGAAGAGAACTCGGAAGAAAGGATATTACAGAGATATCAAAGAAATATAATATATTGTTTTTACATTTATTGGAGTCATAGATTATATGTTATTTGAAATTTATTTGAACTTTTTAAGATAACTTTTAATAAGATAACTAAAACTTTCATAATAAAAAATATATAATAGAAGACTTGCATAAATGTATAGGATGCTAGGATCGAGAGATTGGTGTAGAGGTGTGAATAAACAAGCTCAACAATTTCAAAATTAACTCGATTGGATTAGCAACACTAAGTTTAAATTCTTATTAGTTGGATATCAATAAACCAACAGTTATGCATTGCATGGAGTTCAATGAAACAGTTTGAACACTGAAAATGGTCAAAAAAATGAACAGTTGGACAATCAAACTGATATAAAAAACAGAAAATAAAATGTACATAATTGTTTCTTGATGTTTAGATATTTGAAAAACTCCTATGTCACTCATTCTTTCACTCAGGAAGGATCCACTAGAAAGACTTGTGTGATTACAAGCAATTTGTAAAGACCTGATTTAGTAGGAATTATCTCTTGTCCACTGAAACTCCAAGAATACTTCACAAAGTGAAACAAATTATCAATAAGACTCTTACTGTGAATTACAAATATTTTTTAAGCAAAATACTAAGCACAAATTGATCCTCAATTATGAGATAAGAAACTATTAAGCATGTGCTGAAAAATTGCTTGATCAGTTATACTCTCAAGAACTTGATAATACTTGATGATTCAGAAAATCGTAGAGAGCTTGAAAGTTCTTCTCACTGATCTATTTATAGACTTCGATTGTAATTGTCGTATTTTTTCTCTGAAGGCCATTTCCAAATATAGACATTGTTGTTCTATGTCATAGTCATTTATGACAAATCATACACTTTGCTTAGTGAATATGGACTCTGAAATTCTAACGAACAAATAAAGATGTTATATGATCTTTTATGATCTATCAGTTGTGCTCTGATCCTTAGAGAATGTTATGAAAATCATCAGAGAATGTTCGTCGAACCGTCTGATTAATTTAGTAATCCAGACTGATAAGTGATTATCCATCAGTAGCTTTTTATATTAGTTAGCTTCCATCAGTTATGCTTAGACATAGGTTGGGCTTTTATATATTGTTTGGGGAAACTATTTACGCATGAATCATCAGTTTTCCTTATAAATTTAGTTCCGTTAGATCCCTTTACATCTGTAGATTTGTTAATTTATCAAAACTTAATTGATATAATAATTTCTCTATTTTTGGTGATTGACAAAATATGCAATTAGAAAAAAAAATTGAATTTATATAATCTCAATAGATTGACAGAATTTCAACAGTCTTGCAAAACTGCTTACTTTATATACCAAAGCGCTATTTCTTATAACACCCAAATTGCTTAGATTTATCATTTGACTTCATCTGTGGTTGTCTTTTCTTTTAAACCTCATTACTGGATTCAGTTTTCTTCATGCTACTGCTCACTTCCCATTTTTTTAACAATACCACCCGGGACATTTAGGTAGTTAACCACTTCAGTCAATTTGATTGGTGAGACCATCAATTTTCTCAGTCATATTAGAATTTACGTCATCAATTTTGAAGTGTAACTGAAATGGTCTGCTTGAATTTTTCCACCAAGATGAGATGTAGTGGCAACCTGTGCTTTCTTGATGTTTTCTAGCTGCATAAACACGTCAAGCACACATTTGGATATAGTAGATACATCTTTAAGCATCTTGTCCTTGAAGTTATCCCCAGAATCAGCTGTGGTTAGTTGACCACCCCTCTTCAGAATTCTTAGAGTAAAAGTAATAGAGGTCAAAATGGAATTGATATGCTCGAAGGTGTTATCTTATGCAATATCCAATCCAAGAGACATTGCATGATCATGGAAATTTCCTTCGATCCAGTCGGTGGAGGAGTAACGACTAGTGTAAGATTTAGAGCTTGACTAGTAGAAGGGCTTGCTTATTCAATAATTAACAATTTTGGCTCAATCTGACTGACCAGCCATCTTCACTTTCTCTACTTCAGCAGTTTCTGGCAGAGCGACTTCAGCTTCAAGCATCAGATCTTCTTGTATTTCCTAAAACATAACATTTTTCCTCTATTACTTCTTCATCCTCAGATAAAATCAACTCTTATTCTGGAATGGCAGAGCTTTGTGCAATCTCTGGCACTTCTAGCTGCTCGATGATATGAGAGAATGGCAGAAGACCGCCCTTTAACGTATCATCATCCTCATACTGTTGTGCAATGTACTGCACATCTTCATCAACATTTTTAAGATAAATATACATGACTGGAGGAGATAGCATAGCTTCTAGTTGGGGAAGAGGGACAATCATTGATTTAACACGAGGCACATTTCCTGATTGATCAACACTTGGGATCAGTGGAACTGCTTCAACAAATTCTGAATAGATGGCAAGGCTTGCTGAGCTTGTTCTTAAGATAATGGCTGAGCTTGTGAGTTTGACAACTCTTCTGAGGAGTCTTATTGACCTTCTCCTTCTTGCTCTCAGTTGGAAATACGAGCTCATGTTCATTTTCCCACACTTTTAATTTATGGAGATGATCATTATCACGAAGTTGACTGATACTGATTAAATTATAACATAGATTCTCAAAAAATAACATATCAGTAATCTCAACATTTCCTTGAGTAATATCAACCTTACAAATGTTTTTCACTGAATGTGCTCTTGGGTCCTTCATATCTGATCAATTCTGTCAATAGTTGGGCTTGGCTAGTTATGTATCTCGAACAACCACTGTCCAAGTATCAGACTGAGTTTTTCATGCATTTTTTGTTGTTTACCTATAAGCACAGATAAAACCAACTGGTACCCAATCTTATTTGGGGTCCAAACGTTATTAGTCCCTTGGGAACTAACACTTGGATTAGCATAACTAGTCGAACACTCTGTTTGTTATGAAAGGGTTAAGTAGAAACATGTGGGTGTGATGTGCACTTGAAACAAAATGTTGTTCGACCTTCCTATCATCATTAGTCATCTTGTATCTCTTTTGAACATGCTTGCTGTTATAGTATCGGTAGGGCTTACTCTTCAAAGAGTTGTGTTTTGCCGAACTGAATTTGTTACCAAACTAGTTGGGTTTGGCATGTGAACTCTCTGGTGTCTATCATATACTAAATATTCTACAATTTTTCATTAATTTAACATGTTTCTTCACTTGAAAGGTTGGCTCCTGATGTTCATGAATCGTACTGAACTATAAAAAGTTAATGTATTTTCCTTTGTACATATTCAGTTGCGATTGAGGGCTTGACTTAGAAGTGCCTTCATTGATACTGAATTTGAGACCAGTCCTCTCTCATAACGGTTTCTGTAGTTCTTGCATCTTCTCTAGACTAGCTGATGACTTGTTCCAAAGTTGATCAATTCTGATAATTTCTTGTTTTCAAAAGTCAACTGTTGATTCTCAACATGTACTATCTCATTCTTAGTTTTAGGCTTGACAATATCTGCCTTAATACTTAACATCTCAACTGACTGTTCCGAGTTAGGCTCAATCTTAGCACCGACTTCCTCAAATGAGAAAGTATCTTATACTCATTTGCTATATCATGTAGTGTTTTGACAAGATCATCTCGTGTAAATTCGGAGGAATTAAAATCGAATACCTCTGATAGATTCTAGCTCAACATCCTCCATGAAGCACTGCACCTCTTCTTCCTTGCTGCCGCTACTGGAACACCCAGAATCAGAAGAATCAGAGTCATAATCTGACCACTTGACCTTACTGTCCTCGACCACAAGTATCTTTTAATCTTTTCTCTTTCTAAATTACTTCTTGTTCTCCTTGAATCTCTTTTTCTTATTATGATATCTGTCATCTTTTTCAGTTGACCTTATCTCATTCTTTTTTTGGTTTGGGATAGTCGGCTATGAAATAACCGCCTCTTCTATAGTTAAAAAATGCATTGTACTCATCAGTGGATTCTTTCTTGTAATGATTTATTCTGCTGGGACATTGGAAATTTCCTTGATTCTTCCTCAGGAACTTGCCGAATTTCTTCACGAATAAAAACATCGCATCATTACCCAACAACTTTGTCGAATTCTATTTTGAGATAGATTGATCAATGGATGCAACAACCGGAGCATTCGTGGCATTCGATTCACCATTTGTTATTGACTCTAATTCGAATTCGTAGCTTTAGGATTCGCGAAGAAATCATGCAATTCAAGTTTGTTAAGATATTTGGATTCTTCCGTATCAACTATCTTGACATCTCATTCTCTGAGGAGCGCCCTCATCACTTTCAAAGCTATCTCTCGATTTTCATATTCTTTTCCAAGTGCAGCCAATTCAATCACGATATTGTTAACTTGTTCATCAATGCAAGATATAGATTCTCCAGAATTTATTTTTAAGTTATCAAATATTTGTATAGCAACAATCATTTTTTTCTCTTTCTTTTGATCATTCCCTTCATAGAGTTGTATCAATTTTTCTCATGTCTTTGGCAGTAGAGCACATCTTGATTTTGCCTGAAGGTATTTTTCTCTAATGTTTTGTACATATTGTGTTTAGCCACAATGTGTAAGTTGTTTTTCTTATAATCTTCATCGTTCCACTTCATTCGTGGCTTTTCAATCATCTGAAATTGCAACAACTGTATTGGCCTTCATAATTTTCATTAGTCCGTTAGTGATGATGTATCAATATTATCATCTTGTGCAGCTAAATGAGCATGTATCTTTATGTTCCAAATCAAAATCTTCTTTAGAGAACAAATAAATCTTGCTTAAAGAGGTCATTTATCAGTTTAATGTTCAGCTACTCGTATATTACAATCATATTGTAGCTTAGAAAAATGTGTGTGTTCAACTGCTCGTATATTACAATAAAGTTAGCTACATTTCCCTTTTAAATCGCACACAATAAGTTCTCGTAACTACTTTTCCTTTTTTTTTAATGGAAAAATTTAGTTTCGAAACTTAAATTAATCTCTCTCGGTTTAAACTAAACTTCTAAATTCCCACTATACCAACATAAATCTAAAACTTTATTAAAGTTTGGCCTAGCAAAATAAATGCTGATCCACGTTGATACCCCATGGATGGGCCCACTACCCCTGGCCCATCCCAAGCCCAAATGGAAGACAGGCCCATCAAGGGCCCAGGTATTCTCGTATAAATACCAGGTTTAAGTGTTCAGTTAATTCATTCACTATATTGTTTTCAGCAGCACCCTTAGCTGCTCCCCCCATATATCCTCAGTCACTGACTTGAGCGCCGGAGGGGCTACGCCAGGACACCCTCCTGGCCCCCTTCTAACGGTCTTTTTCGTGATTTCAGGCCCAGGACACTTTCAAAACCCTGCGTCTGTACTAGTGTCGCTTGCAGAAATCGGACCCTAAATTTCCCGTGAGTATCACTTGGTGCCGTCTGTGGGAATTTTGAGTTGAGACGTAGAGATGGTAGGCAAGAGAGGGAGTAGAAGAGCTACCTCAGCATCATCGCGTCCTCAGAAGGGACCCGAACAACCGCATCTTGAGACGAGACAGGAACAACCTCGTTAAGAGACAAGAGCTGAGCAGCCCCTTCACGAGACAAGGGTCGAGCAAACCCGCTCCAATGAGAACGTGGGGAACTTTACCCTAGAACAGTTGGGCCAATTTATCACCCGGACAGTGGATGAAGCCATGAAAAGGAATCAAGTGTTTATTTTTGCTGAAGAGCAAGCCACTCGCCAGGAGCGAGAGGAAAATGCTGAGGGCCACCAGAGTAGGGTTGAAGAGGCACAGCCCCACCAAAGTGGGGAGATTAGTGAGATGAGAGAAATGTGGAAGGAAATACAGATGTTGAGGCAGCAGTTCGGAAGCAGAGCGTCGGCACCCAAGAGAGGAAGTCCATTTTCACTAGCCAATTTAGAAGAAGGGCTTCCTCCAAATTTTCGACTGCCGAATGTGGGAGAGTACAATGGACATATTGACCCCGAGGACCACTTGGGGAGGTTTGAGAATACTGCCCTGTTACATCAATATTCAGATGGGGTCAGGTGCAGGGTGTTTTTGGGCACGTTGATGAGGTCAGCCCAGCAGTGGTTTAACACCTTGCAGCCCAACTCTATACGTTCTTTTGAGGACTTCTCAGCTGCCTTCTTGCACCGATTTGCTAGCAGCAAGAGACATCAGAAAAATTATTTCAGCCTGTTCGTGATGAAACAGCAAGAGAATGAAACTTTGCGAGAATTTGTCCAGCGTTTCAATAGTGCAGCGTTGGAAATACCAGCGGCTACCCCTGACATCATGATAAGTGCCTTCACACAAGGACTGAGGGGAGGGGAGTTTTTCAAGTCGCTGGTCAAGAAGCCTTCGTCGAGCTATGATGATCTGTTGGCTCGAGCTGATAAATATGTAAACTTGGAAGATGCCCAATGGTACAGAAGGATGGAGAACCGGCACAGAGGAAGTAGAGTTGAGGGAGCGGAGAAAGGAGGAAGGAAGAGGGGTGTGGGGGAAAGAGAGGAGGATAGAACTCAAAGTAGAGGACAATTCTCATCACATGTTCCTCTGGATAGGAGTCGTGGCGAGGTGATGGAGGTGAGGGAGCCCGCGGGGAGGTGGGAGAAGTCACGAAGGGTTGAGTGCAGTGCTAGATTGTCTTCGCGGGACAGACGAGAAGGATCCGCATCCGAGAGTCGACCGAGGTCTCGCCCGTCCCCTAGACGTGGTCAAGGCCCTCCATGGATAAATCAGAAGGTTGGAGAGCAGAGATGGGAAGGTAGAGGTCAAGATGTCCCTCAGGAGCCCGTCGAGTCAAGGAGGGGAATCAATGAGGATAACCACCCTACGAGAGGAATGATTCATATGATCTCGGGGAGTGCTACTGATGGAGACTCTGGGCGAGCTCGGAAGGCACATGGGAGAAGGTTGGAGAACTTTGAGATATCTAGGGGTGCAGACTTACCACAAGACCCCGTCATCAGCTTTGGGCTGGAAGACCTCCGCGGCGTTGTGACTCCACATAACGATGCCTTGGTGGTGACAGCCACCATTGCCAATTATGATGTGACAAGGATATTTATTGATAATGGAAGTTCCGTGAACGTCATCTTCAAGAGCACGTTGGATCAAATGAAGGTGGAAGGATTTGAGTTTGAGCCGGTCTCCACCCCGCTGTATGGGTTTGCAGGACATGCCATCCCGCCTTTGGGTCAGATTGTTCTTCCCTTATCCTTGGGGACTGATCCTCGGCGGGTAACAAAAATGATAGCGTTCACCGTGGTGGATACTCTTTCAGCGTATAATGGAATTCTAGGGCGGCCAGCCCTGAAGAATTTCAGAGCCGTAGCTTCCACTTATCATCAGAAGCTTAAGTTTCCTGTGGGAAAAGGAGTTGGAGTCTTGTGTGGGGACCAAAAAGTCGTGCGTCGGTGTTATGAAGGGGTAGTGAGGGAGGAGGGAAAAAGAGCGCGTATGGAGCTTAACATGATTAGGAAAGAAAGAAGTGGGTAACTATGTCTTGTGGCGGTATAAGAGGAGCAGAGATGAACGTTGGAGAATGCGCCGAGCAAGACTCTAAAGAGGCTCGGGAACTCTTACCACCTTAGAGAATATTAATCTTGACTTGAATTTTGTTGTATTTCGTTTCTGAATTTTTCATGTGTAATCGGTTGTTATTCAATAAAGTCAAGTTCTTATATTATGTTCGAGGATATTGCTGTATTTTGAGGAGAAAATATTTATTTTCCTGCTAAGGCATCGCCTAGCAGAGGAGCAGAGTTGGGGAGGACAAAATTTTATTTTCCTGCTAAGGTACCGCCTAGCAGAGGAGCAGAGTTAGAGAGGAGAATAATTTTATTTTCCTGCTAAGGCATCGCCTAGTAGAGGAGCAGAGGCGGGGAAGAGAAAAATGTTATTTTCCTGCTAAGGCACCGCCTAGCAGAGGAGCAGAGCTGTGAAGGAGAAAAATTTATTTTCCTGCTAAGGAACCGCCTAGCAGAGGAGCAGAGCTGTGAAGGAGAAAAATTTATTTTCCTGCTAAGGCATCGCCTAGCAGAGGAGCGGAGTTGGAGAGGAGAATAATTTTATTTTCCTGCTAAGGCATCGCCTAGCAGAGGAGCAGAGGCATGGAGGAGAAAAATGTTATTTTCCTGCTAAGACATCGCCTAGCAGAGGAGCAGAGTTGTGAAGGAGAAAAATTTTATTTTCCTGCTTAGGCATCGCCTAGCAGAGGAGCAGAGTTGGGGAGGACAAAATTTTATTTTTCCTGCTAAGGCACCGCCTAGCAGAGGAGTAGAGTTGGAGAAGAGAAAATTTTATTTTCCTGCTAAGGCACCGCCTAGCAGAGGAGCAGAGCTGTGAAGGAGAAAAATTTATTTTTCTGATAAGGCACCGCCTAGCAGAGGAGTAGAGTTGGAGAGGAGAATAATTTTATTTTTCTGCTAAGGCATCGCCTAGCAGAGGAGCAGAGGCGGGGTGGAGAAAAATGTTATTTTCCTGCTAAGGCATCGCCTAGCAGCGGAGCAGAGCTGTGAATGAGAAAAATTTATTTTCCTGCTAAGGCACCTCCTAGTAGAGGAGCAGAGTTGGGGAGGAGAAAATTTTATTATCCTGCTAAGGCACCGCCTAGCAGAGGAGCAGAGTTGGGGAGGAGAAATTTTTTTTTACTGCTAAGGCACTGCCTAGTAGAGTAGCAGAGTTGTGAAGGAGAAAAATTTTATTTTCCTGCTAAGGCATCGCCGAGCAGAGGAGCAGAGTTGTGAAGGAGAAAAATTTTATTTTCCTTCTAAGGCATCGCCGAGTAGAGGAGCAGAGTTGAGGAGGACAAAAATTTATTTTCCTGCTATGGCACCGCCTAGCAGAGGAAGAGAGTCGGAGAGGAGAAAAATTTTATTTTCCTGCTAAAACACTGCCTAGCAGAGGAGCAGAGTTGTGAAGGAGAAAAATTTATTTTCCTGCTAAGGCACCGCCTAGCAGAGGAGCAGAGTTGGGGAGGAGAAAATTTTATTTTCCTGTTAAGGCACCGCCTAGCAGAGGAGCATAGTTGGGGAGGAGAAATGTTACTTTCCTGCTATGACGTCGTCTAACAGAGGAGTTAGAGGGTGAAGGTGAAAAATTTTTATTTTCCTGCTAAAGGTCCGGCTTAGCAGAGGAGTTATGAGATAATGAGGTGAGAGTTTGATTTTTCCTGCTAAGACCCGTTTTAGCAGAGGAGTTACGAGATGATGAGGTGAGAGTTTTATTTTCCTGCTAAGGCATCGCCTAGCAGAGGAGCAGAGTTGGGGAAGAGAAAAATGTTACTTTCCTTCTATGACGTCGTCTAACAGAGGAGTTAGAGGGTGAAGGTGAAGAATTTTATTTTCCTGCTAAAGGCCCGGCTTAGCAGAGGAGTTAAGAGATTATGAGGTGAGAGTTTGATTTTTCATGCTAAGGCCCGGCTTAGCAGAGGAGTTACGAGATGATGAGGTGAGAGTTTTATTTTCCTGCTAAGGCATCGCCTAGCAGAGGAGCAGAGTTGGGGAAGAGAAAAATGTTACTTTCCTTCTATGACGTCGTCTAACAGAGGAGTTAGAGGGTAAAGGTGAAGAATTTTTATTTTCCTGCTAAAGGCCCGGCTTAGCAGAGGAGTTATGAGATGATGAGGTAAGAGTTTGATTTTTCTTGTTAAGGCCCGGCTTAGCAGAGGAGTTACGATATGATGAGGTGAGAGTTTTATTTTCCTGTTAAGGCATCGCCTAGCAGAGGAGCAGAGTTTGGGAGGAGAAAAATGTTATTTTCCTGCTATGACATCGTCTAACAGAGGAGTTAGATGGTGAGGAGGTTGAAGTTTCATTTTTCCTGCCAAGGATTATTCTAGCAGATGAGTCAAGGGCACGGGGAAGTGAGAATTATTTTCCTTCAAAAGCTTAGTAGAGGACCTTGAATATGGGGGCGACGAGGGCAGAAGGTGTTCGAAAAATTTATTTTTTTTGTCGATAACGAATTATGTTTGCCGCTGCGAAAATTACGGGGATCGATCTGCCCGGTCAGGTCGCGGGTATCGACCTGCCCGGTTAGGTCGTGGGGGTTTGGGGGCAACGCCCTCAAAAGCTCTTCATTTTTTACACAATCATTCGCAAGGGCGAGCGCTCGACGTGCTGGGCGAGGGCATGTTTGGGCGAGGCTGGTTGAGGTGCGAGGCGAGAGAGCTTTGGGCGAGGGCTTGGGCGAGAGGGCGAGGGCTTGCGAAGGAGGAGGGCGAGCGTGAAGGCTCTTAGGCGAGGAGGGACGAGGCTGAGGGGCGAGGTCGCGCCAGGCGAGCCGCGCTCGGGCGAGCGTGAGGCGGGGCGAGAGGCGAGCTGCAGTCGAGCAAGCGTGCTGCGGCTGGGCGGGCGCTCGGGGGCGAGCGTGTTGCGGCGTGGAGGCGAGCGCACAAGGGCGAGCTCGACACACCGGGCGAGCGTGAGCACTCAGGGGCGAGCGTGTTGCGGCGAGGAGTTGGGCGCTCGGGGGTGAGCGTGCTATGGAGAGGCGAGCTTGCGCGCTCGGGGGCGAGTGTGCTGTGGCGAGGAGGCGAGCACGATGCGGCGGGGTCAGGTGCTCGGGGGCGAGCGTGTTGCGGAGAGGCGAGCTTGCGCGCTGAGGCGAGCGTGCCGCAGTGGGGCTAGCGTGTGTGCTGAGGCGAGCGCACAATTGTAGGGCAGAGATGAGCGTCTGAACGCTATTGCAGGCGCGCTGTGGGGCGGCGCGTGGGGCGAGGCTGGCGTGGTCGATCACGGTGAGGGCAAAGTGGAGTTGAAGTTGGCTGGGGCGAGGGTGCGCGATGGTGTGGTCGGGCGTAGGCGGGGTAGAACTGGTGAGTGAATTGCGGAGGGAATTATGTAGGGGAGAAGTGAAATTGAAGTGAGGAAGGTGACCTCTATTTGCAGGGGAAGTCCAACCAAATCTTTCTTTTCAGAGCAGGATTGCGATTTGATTTGTTTCCAAATTTTGGAGACTAACGAACGGCTGGAAGAAAAAGCACAACTCGCACCCGGTAACCCGAGGACAACACAACTAATCGAACTTCGAACCTGTGATTCAGTTCGACTCGGGAGGGGGAGACTGGTGATACCCCATGGATGAGCCCACTACCCCTGGCCCATCCCAAGCCCAAATGGAAGACAGGCCCATCAAGGGCCCAGGTATTCTCCTATAAATACCAGGTTTAAGTATTCAGTTAATTCATTCACTATATTGTTTTCAGCAGCACCCTTAGCTGCTCCTCCCATATATCCTCAGTCACTGACTTGAGCGTCGGAGGGGCTACGCCAGGACACCCTCCTGGCCTCCTTCTAACGGTCTTCTTCGTGATTTCAGGCCCAGGACACTTTCAAAACCCTGCGTCTGTACTAGTGACGCTTGTAGGAATCGGACCCTAAATTTCCCGTGAGTATCACACATATAACATTTAATATCTCAAAGACTTGGTAAAAATGTTCATTAAGTTTAATTACTACACATTTAATTTAATTAATTAACTTGACAAATGGTACCGTTCAATTCCATTGACTCGTGACTTCAAGCAACGAATTTTCATCATGCTCATTAAATTTTATAATATAATTTGTAGGCAAGAACATAAATAGGCGTGTAGAGTCAGATAAACGAAAAATTGAATAATAACTTATTGTGGATAAAATTATATTATATATATATATTTTTGTAGTATAGGTAAAATAATATTATTTGTTCAACGCCCGTAGCATTGTTCTGCCTGCCCTTGGTTATAGGTTACAATCAAATAAGAAGCTTTTGTACCAAATTGTGTCAAGTTGCATGAGCTGTAAATGAGGGGAGATTTCAAATTTTTACGGATAAGACTAATATCTAGTGGAGATTTTGTTAGCAACAAGGAAGAATTAGACTGATTTCTGGATAATATGAGACAATATTAGGAATATTACACACTCTTCTATTAATTTATGATCCTAACCGTCAGACCTATTGAAACCAAAGTAAGTGATTGGGTGTAATATTCTCCCATGTCCATCTTTCACTTAGGAATAAAACTCAACGTGGTCATTAAAAAATAAAGTTATATGTCTGCTACCCATTATGGTTTTTAGTCAAAACACATCACTAAAACATTATAAACAAATCCTAATTTTAACGACTATACTGATTATTTCAAACTAAAGAAATTTTTTAATCGCGCCCATTATTTCTCCTCCTATCGTTTGGGACAATATGTCTTTCATTTCCTTTTTTATTTCCATTATCTAAATAAATAATATTGTAAACATCAACTGATTCTATTTCAAGGTAAAGCCACAGAAAACAGACAAATTTTAGGTTTCTTTCATTGATTATATAATCTGATTTTTGAGCTGGATTTAATAGAAAATTATCTGTCAATTTTATGGTATAACAAACGAACCATGGAAGACATCACAATTGAAATGTGACTTTATTAATTAATCATGAATTTTGTAGATGTGTTATAATAGAATTTCCTGTTGGATCTCGTTTTCTCGTGCCCCAAACGCAGCGGAAGTTTAAAATTTTTATTTTATTTTGACAATCAAAATATGTTTTTGTTTGGGCACTTGTATGGTTTTAAGAATAAACATTCATAGGGCGTTATAATATTATACCTTTGGTGATTAAATCACTTGGCTCCAACTAATCCGGTATTACGGATCTAGCTCTTGATGAATCCCTACGAACTTTCTTCAAAAGCTCCTTTGTTTATTCTTCTAATTAGGTCCATGACTAGATGATTTGATCATCTTCTAAATTGCACTAGAAAATTTAGAAGAGATTTTACGTCAGAGATCAAAGTTTGAGAGACGACTCAAACTTTTTCCCAAGGAGGAGTGGACCGAATTTTTGGAGTTGGAGGAGAAGGAATAATATGGTTTGATTACACCTATTTATAATTAAGCCGTGATCTAACATTCATAATTAACATTAATGAGCTTTATTAATTAATTAGGCTAGTCCAACTAGTTTAATTAATTAATCAATGTCCATTAAGAACTTTAATTATTTAGTATGTTGGACTTATACTCCTAAAAGCCCATTAAGCACACTAGCAATCTCATGCTCACTGATAAATGCAGCAGATAAGAATGAATGAGATGCTCTTGTGTCTATCAATATATGTGCAAGATGATAAAAAATAAATCATATACTTGCAATGACCCCTCCGGACGTCTCATAAGCCTGGTCCAGTGTCAAGACATATACTCTAATCTTGTCGAGGTCCTGGAAAGTACTGCTGAGAAGACCCTCTCGGCTGTTGGTAGCTAGGATTTGGAGTAAATAGTCTAGGAACCAGGGCTCGCGAAAACTGGATAAACTGTGAAGGGCCTAAAACTCCTTTCTTGAAATTTGCGGAAAATTAAAAATTTTCTTTTTAAAAGAACTTAAATGGCCTCATTCATAAAATCACTGGGGAATCAAGTTCAATGTTTAAAATAATAGCAGCAGGAAAAAAATAAAGTTTTGCCAACAATAACAATTTAAAAATTATCCAACGACTGATAAAAATTATTTGCGGAATAACAACTGCTGCACTGAGGTCCTCGGGTGCCACTACTGCCGACCCAAGCTGGCTCACTGGTCCCCGCCCTCGGCCCTGGCCTCATCAGTACCTAAAACAATCAAGTCTAGTGAGCCTAAAGACTCAGCATGCATATATCACAGGTAACGAGAAAAATCTGAATTTAAAATATGCATGAGTTAACATATCCTGTCCTGAGGCGTACTGAAAATAATCTGTACTGAGCAATTATAATACGTGCATAATTGAACTGGAAATCACTGTAAAAATATTTGCTCCTTGGAGCCTGTACTGAAATATCTGGTAAAATTTTCTGTTGAGATTATGTTTTACGTCTGTGGCCACTGCACTAAGCTGAACTGATCGGTAACTGGCTACCGGGGAGGCTGAAATTGAACTGAGCTGGCCGGTCACTGGCGACCGGGTGGTACCATACTGAACTGATCGGTCACTGGCGACCGTATAAAATAACACTCCCACATAGTGAATGAACCACAAGCCATATTGCATAAATCTCAAAAATAATCATTTTCTATTTAATGCACGTAAAATAATTAACTGGCGTAATGAAAATTCCTGTAATTTTACCAACTGGATTGGATTGGATCGTTCCCAGGCTCGCTGCAACCTAACTATGCCATGAAAATTATGCAATAGCTTAAACTTGACCAACGATGCAATTTACGTTCAAAAGATGCGACTATGACGCCTAATGACTTCGCATTTAATCATGACTCCGAGCCAACCTGAACCGACACTGAACCGACGTATAGTCATGATTAAAATACACTGAAAAATCATAAAATAATGTTCCTAAAATGATAGGGTCGAAATCTAGGTGGAATGGAGGCCAAAACACGAAACGCTCTTTCGAGAGTCAATTTGGCACATTGCACCGTAAATTCTCGTACGACCTCAAAAATGATCCGAATGACAAACGGTCAAAAACATGACCTTCCCAACTCAATGAGGCACTGTCCAGTCCAAGGCCATGGGCTAAAAGCCAACCAAGAACTCAAACGAGCCTTCTGAACGACACAGCAACATGCTGTAATTTCCAGCAGCTGCGCAACTACAAGACTTGCGTTGGTTTCGAGGCTATCGGCCATTAGGGAAGTGAACCACCGACCAGAGACTCTTACCAACATCCCAAGGAATGATTTGAACCATGGCTAAGGGCCATAGGCCAGCCACAATCCGCATCACACCAAATCTTAACCGAAGGGTCCAACCGAGAGCAACCTGCATGCGTGTGTAGTGTTTATGCTATGATCGATGTCTTGCGTCGTTCCAGTGGCCATTTGATTGACCATGGCACGATCTAGACATCTTGGAGCATGATATGAACCGTGGCTAAGGGCCATAGGCCAACCAAGATCCATACCAAGCAACAAAAGAACGAACCAAAAGCTGAACAAATGAAGAAGCCGAAGGGGTATAGGGGTTGTTGTGACGTTTTGATTAAAAACCGATGAACCATGGACCATGCCACCAAAAGGGCAACTTAGTCACGTCTTAGACATGCTAGGGAAGTGATCCAACCATGGCTATAGGCCCTTGGGGCAGCCAAGATCAGATCCTTCCTCCATGACAACAAACTGAATTTTTCGAACAACATTTATGCACCTATGGGGACTTGCTGTCATTCTGAATTTCCAGCAAGCATGGGGCTGGTTTGAATGGACCAACATGGTCCTAATGCATCCTACTACATGTATACAAGCCGCCTTGGGAGCCTGGAGTCGATCCAATACCTGAAACTCACAAACCAAAAGAAATCGTGAAGCTTGCCAAGGAAATCGAAAATTCTGCATGTGTGGTTTCAAAATGTTTTGACATGGATCTCGATTTTTACTTGAATAAACATGATCATGTACTGAAAAATAAATGATAATATGACTTGATTGAGGTTTGAAAGAAATCTAGACATGCCTGGTTTCATTTCGAAAGAAAACGAACGAAACGACGACGACGCGGCACGGAGGAGATGGAGCGCTTCTTGTCTACCTTTCTTGCTCTCGATTTTTCTCCCTTTCTCCCTAGCTATTATTCACGTTTTTTCTACTGAAAAGGGGTCTGATTTCACTCTGAATTTCGAAAAGGTGAGGGGGGGGAAAATGGTTAGGAGGGTGAGGGAAGTGGGTGCAAGATATAAGGAAAGAATCAAGACCAAGTCTTCTCATTTTTGAATTTTAAATTTTGAATTGATATCAAATGAGTTGGTGGATGCTTCTAGGAGGTAGTGGCCGAAATTTTGCTTATTTTCTAGTCTAGGATATGTCCATTAATTAATTAAATTGTGCTCCCAAAAATCCTAGAATTATCCTACTAATTACATGCAAAGAATTGGTCAAAGTTGATGAGTTGGAAAATGAATCTTCTAGCACTAAGGGTGGCCGAAAAATGCATGATAAAATAAAGGAAAATGTTGATTATCTAGTCAACTAATAATCCTTGAAAGCCTTACTAATCCTTTAAATAATTTTAGTGAGCTAACCCCTTAATTAAATAACTTAAATGAGTTCATTTCTTAATCACCTCAAATAATTAAATTAAATCCTCAAACCTCCCTTTCTAACTTAAATGAACTTGGTTGCTAGCTAAATTAACTTCTGGAAATATTTCTCGAATCTTAAATTCTATCTCAAAACTCCAACTCCGGTCCGGCCTCACTGAAAATACTGAAATGCTAAAAATCAATCTACTGAACTGAAATAATGAAATAATTAACTTCAAACAAATGCATTTAAAATAATCATGCAATGAAGTCAATTAAATTTAAAAATCTAGAATTATGCACGGCTTCTACGTCTACTGACTTACGGGTTCTACAATCCTTCCCCCCTTAAATAAATTTCGTCCTCGAAATTTGAACTCACCGAATAACTCAGGGTATCGACTTCTCATCTCCGGCTCAGACTCCCACGTAGCTTCCTCCTCTGAATGGTTGAGCCATTTGACTTTGACTCGCTTAACCAACTTGTTCCGAAGTTTCTTCTCCTATCTGTCTAGGATCTGCACGGGTCTCTCCTCATAAGATAAGTTCGGAGTAAGCTGCAACGGCTTGAAATTCAGCACATGCGAAGGATTTGCCATATACTTCCTCAGCATGGAGACGTGAAAGATATTGTGTACTCCGGCCAGATTTGGCGGAAGAGCCACACGATAAGCAAGCGTCCCAACTCTGTCAAGGATCTCAAACGGTCCAATGAATCTCGGACTGAGCTTCCCTTTCTTGCCAAATCTCATGACACCCTTCATAGGTGCCACTTTCACGAAGACATGATCGCCCACTGCAAACTCTAACTCTCTCCTCCGCTGATCGGCATAACTCTTCTGTCGGCTCTGAGCAGTCCTCATCCTATCACGGATCTTGACTACTACATCTGCTGCCTGCTGAACAATCTCTGGACCCAACTCTGCTCTTTCTCCTACTTCATCCCAATGAACAGGAGATCTACACTTGCGGCCATACAGTGCTTCATACGAAGCCATACCTATAGACGACTGGAAACTGTTGTTATAGGTGAACTCTACCAATGGTAAGTTCGACTCCCAACTCCCAGAGAAATCAATGACGCAAGCGCGAAGAAGATCCTCCAAAATCTGAATAACTCGCTCTGACTGCCCATCCGTCTGCGGATGGAAAGCTGTGCTAAACAGCAACTTCGTACCCAAAGTCGAATGCAAACTCTTCCAAAATGAGGAAGTGAATCTGGGATCTCTGTCGGATACGATAGAAACTGGAATACCATGGAGTCGGACTATCTCTCGGATATACAGCTCTGCATACTGAACCATGGTGAAAGTCGTCTTAATAGGCAAGAAGTGCGCTGATTTGGTAAGACGATCTACAATCACCCAGATGGCATTCGATCCTCTGGCTGACCTCGGCAATCCGGTCACAAAGTCCATGGTAACATTCTCCCACTTCCACTCGGGAATAGGGAGAGGCTTGAGCAAACCTGCTGGTCTCTGATGCTCGGCCTTCACTAACTGGCAAGTCAGGCACTCGGATACAAAACGCCTGATGTCCTTCTTCATTCCTGGCCACCAATACAATAGCTGCAGATCTTTGTACATCTTCGTACTCCCAGGGTGAATGGAGTACAGGGACGTATGGGTCTCTGATAAGATGTCTGCTCGGATAGAATCACTGCTAGGAACCCATATCCTATCTCGGTATCTCACAATACCGTCGCTGACTGAATACAAAACACTGCCCTTGGCTTCATCTCTCTTCTTCCCCTGTGCCAACTGCTCATCTGCTGCCTGACCGCTGCGAATACGGTCAATAAGAGAGGACTGGATAGTCAAGGTAGATACACGAGGAACTCTACCTCGAGGGTAAGTCTCAAGATCAAACCTCTGCATCTCAATCTGAAGAGGTTTCTGCATCGTCAAATGAGCCATCACTGCGACTTTCCTGCTCAAAGCATCCGCAACTACACTAGCTTTACCCGGGTGGTAGCTAATGTCACAATCGTAGTCTTTCACAAGCTCCAACCAACGCCTCTGACGCATGTTCAGCTCCTTCTGCGTAAAGAAATACTTGAGGCTCTTATGGTCGATAAAGATCTGGCACTTCTCTCCATACAGATAGTGCCTCCAAATCTTCAAAGCAAAAACTACGGCCGCTAACTCCAGATCATGGGTAGGGTAATTCTTCTCGTGGATTTTCAGCTGTCGAGAAGCATACGCTATCACTCTCCCATGCTGCATCAAAACTGCACCTAAACCAAGCTTCGAAGCATCGGTATAAAGGACAAACTCGCCAGATCCTGACGGTACAGCCAAAACGGGTGCTGAGATAAGAGCTTGCTTCAAAGTATCGAAGCTCTTCTGACACTCCTCGCTCCACACAAACTTCACATTTTTCTTGGTCAGTGCTGTGAGTGGAACGGCAATGGATGAGAATCCCTGAATGAACTTCCTGTAATATCCTGCTAGCCCAAGAAAACTGCGGATCTCTGATGCATTCTGAGGCACAACCCAATCTCTGACTGCTGCAACTTTCGT
Organism: Primulina tabacum; assembly: GCF_025594145.1. Classification (NCBI taxonomy): domain Eukaryota; kingdom Viridiplantae; phylum Streptophyta; class Magnoliopsida; order Lamiales; family Gesneriaceae; genus Primulina; species Primulina tabacum. The sequence continues at coordinate 46,839,350 of NC_134552.1, read as the reverse complement.
CGGGTCTATCTCAATGCCACTGCTAGAAACAATGTGGCCCAAGAACGCCACCTTCTCTAACCAGAATTCGCACTTACTGAACTTTGCGAATAGTTTATGTTTCTGCAATGTCTGCAACACTGTGGTCAGATGCCTGCTGTGCTCCTCCCGACTCTTGGAGTAGACGAGAATGTCATCTATGAACACTATCACAAACTGGTCGAGGTACGGCTGAAATACGCGATTCATTAGATCCATGAAGATCGCTGGTGCATTCGTCAGACCGAACGGCATCACTAGGAACTCGTAGTGGCCATAACGAGTCCTAAAAGCTGTCTTCGAGACATCAGCATCTCTCACCCTCAACTGGTGATAACCGGAACGCAGATCTATCTTGGAGAAAATCGAAGCTCCCTGCAACTGGTCAAACAGATCCTCAATCCTCGGCAGTGGGTATTTATTCTTCACTGTAACCCTGTTCAACTCCCTGTAGTCAATGCAAAGCCTCATCGAGCCATCCTTCTTTTTCACGAATAAGACTGGCGCGCCCCATGGAGAAAAGCTCGGGCGAATGAACTCCTTGTCGAGAAGTTCCTGGATCTGCTTCTTAAGCTCTGCCATCTCTGTCGGTGCTAGACGGTACGGCGCTTTGGATATCAGAGCCGTACCTGGCATAAGCTCAATGGAAAACTCCACCTCTCTCTCGGGTGGCATACCAGAGACGTCTTCGGGAAAAACGTCTAAGAACTCTCTGACAACCGGAACATCTGAGGCTGACTGGCTGGGTTCCTCGGGGACAGATAAAAAGGTTGCTAGAAATGCCCGACACCCTCTATGCATGAGCTTCCTAGCCTGAACATAAGGAATAATGCGCGGTAAAGGAAAGTACCTGTCCGGATCAAATAAGAACTGCTCCATTCCAGGCGGTCGGACAAGAACAGATCTCCGCTGGAAGTCTATCAACACTCTGTTCCTCAATAGCCAGTCCATCCCTAGGATGATGTCAAATTCCGGCATCGGTAGCACAATCAGATCCGCATAAACAAGATTACCGTGCAGCTCAAGGTCTATATCTCGGATAACATTGGTGGCTGCCATCTCCTCGCCTGACGGCAACACTACTGAAAAGGCTGTATCTAGCCCAATGGTCTGGATCTTGAGAAAGTTTGCAAAGACCTCCGAAATAAACGAGTGAGTGGCCCCTGAATCTATCAAGGCCTTGGTAGCGGAACCAGATATAAAAATTCTCCCTGAAAGAGCAAAGTTCTAAGTTGAATCCCACTATAAGATCTAAACTTATAGACATGCAAAGGTCAAGGTTCCTCTAGCTTAATTTCCCTGAAATAAATCTGAGTAGAGCATGCAATCCTATAAAAGTTCTAAGTCCAAAAATCTAAATCCCGATTCCCAAAACACGAAAATTCAAATAATAACTTAAAGTTTAAAGGTACCTGTCAACAACATAGTCTCCGGGTTGGTTTCCGCGGCATGGAGAGCAAAAACTCTGCCTTGGGTAGGCAGATTCCTCTGAGGACACTGCAGCAACATGTGGTCTGGACTGCCACACTTAAAACACTTTCCTGAGCCAGCCATACATGCTCCAGGATGGCGACGTGAGCACCTGGGACAGACTGGGTGCTCCTGAGTCCTCGGGGTTGGGCGTCCCCGCTGCTGGTGCTGCTGCTGGTGCTGCTGCTGCTGGCCTCGGTTCCTGGGCGGTCCATGAAAAGGCCTCTTATTCTGCTGCTGATGCTGATGAGGAGGAGGGCGGTGCGGTGCCTGGACTGGGCGCTTGCCCTGGCGATCCCTCTCGATATCCCGCAGATCCTGCTCTGCGGCTAAGGCCTTGGAGACGGCAATCTCATAAGTAGCAGGGTCAGATACCCTAACATCCCGGCGCTAGATCGGCCGTAAACCCACCAGGAAGTGCATCAGCTTGGCTCTGGCATCATTCGCTATCAGGGACACAAAGTGACAGCCCCTCTCGAACTTACAGATAAACTCCGTAACCGACATATCCCCCTGTCTCAGACTCATGAACTCGGTGGTCAGCCTGGTGCGAACCTCCTCAGCAAAATACTTGGAGTAGAAAACCTCCGTAAAGCGGGTCCAAGAAAGTGTAGCCAATGTCAGGGCTACCGAAGCTCCTTCCCACCATAAGCGGGCGTCTCCAGTGAACAGGTAGGTGGCACACCGGATTCGGTCTGCGTCTCCCAGCTCCATGAACTCGAAGATAACCTCGAGGGATTTGATCCATCCCTCGGCAACCATGGGGTCAGATGCCCCAGAGAACTCCTTCGGGCGCATCTTCATGAATCGCTCATACACAGCCTCGGGCCCTGTCGGCCTGGCTGCGGCTGCGGCTACAGCTGCGGCATTGCCCCCCGCAAACTGTGCGAAGAACTGTGCCATCCCAGCTAACATCTGGGCACTCATGTCCGGTGGGGGAGGTGGAGGAGGTGGTAGGTCTCCCTCTGGTCTACGCTCCTCTCTGTCTTCTCGGCGAGGCTCCTCCTCTCTGTTGCGCTCTAAAATGCGTCTAGGGGCATACTGTTCCAACATAACCCATACGTAACTAACATGCATAATTCCATAATTTATTTTAAATGAACTCTGAAATACTGAAAATCTGGAAGCATGCTGACAAACTAATTCATGCTTTAACTAAAATGCTGAACAAAATGCTGAACTGAAAAACTTACAGACCAAAGGCGTGGCTTCGTGAGCTTCTCGCGGTCAGTAGTAGTGAAACCCTTTACAGAACCACCGCTCTGATACCAACTGTGAAGGGCCTAAAACTCCTTTCTACATAAACTGTGAGGACTGATACTGTTGTCTTCTTGCATTAGGAAAAACTCTCGCCTAGACTACAAGTATTGCGGTTTCCCTGATCTCCTGTGCACGGGCAGTAAGACGCCTATCTCTACATCTCCCACAAGAATCTCGAACATAACCACCAGATCCTACTCCACAAATACTGCCTGACCTAGATAAACTGGTGCAAGACTTCTTCTTAAAATTTTTTCCCTTGGCCTTGAATTTCTATTTCTTAGGTAGCTGGCATGACTATGGAGGCTGGTAAGGACGTATTTCCACTAACATTTGAATGTTACTCCCGGACCCTTGGAAAGTAAAAGATGGAACTTATTGTGTTGCTCTCCAAATAAAACTAGCCTCAATATTCTTTGTTTTCTCTATTGATTCAGTATAAGTAGTTGGTGCTCCAGTCATAACAAAAGTATGTATCACCTGATTCAACCCTTGCATAAAACGCGACAACTAAGATCGATAATTATTAGAAACATGAGGTACATAAGTTAGAAGTGTAGAAAATTGAGAGGCATACTCCCCCACTGACATATTCCCCTGAACCAACTGATTGAACTCAGCTTCCTTAGCAGAATAATAAGATGAAGGAGAGTATTCTTGAATAAAATGAGTATGGAATAACTCCCAAAAAATTATTTGACTAGATTCCCTGAGTACTTCCTCTGTAGCTTCCCACCACAATTTTGTTCGATCCTTAAGTTGGTAAAAAACTAACTTGAGTCTCAACTCTGTAACGTAATCCACTAAATAAATTAAATAGTTCATGCTCTTCAGCCACGCTGTTTCCTTTTCACCACCTTCATTTCGAAAGAATTTTGGAGGACGCATATCTTGTATTTTATTAATTACTAACTCCATTTCTCTCATTCTTTAGGTCAGCAGTTTAACCTCATGATAAACTTCCATATTTCTTGCCACATTCTTTTCTGGACGGACTGGTGGCTCCGGTTCCACCTCTACCTCTATATTCACATTTCGAGTTTCCCTTCCTCTAGGGCGGCCACGTCTACCTCTGCCAATACCATCAGTTACTCTAAGTTTCTGATCTTTGGACTCTTGAATTACTTCTTTCCTCTTTTTGCCTAATCCTCCAGGTGTCATTCTACAAGACACAAGGATGACACCACATGCAGAAATAATAATAAACACTGAAAGTTTCAAGGAAAGTTAAAACTTAGTCTACTAAGAAATAATAAACTAAGTGTCAAACTTACTTCACTACCAGCTCTAACTCAGTTAAGTTAAATAAACATTGAAAGTAAATCAAAAAAGAGCAAGTAGTAAATCAAATACGCAATCATTTTATTTGTGTCTAAGCTTGAGTGTTTTAGAATCTAATTCGAGCATATCCTAGTTATGCTCTAATACCAATTGTGTGGGTCCGTGCTCGTGATTAATTTTTAATTATCAAACAACCAGAATTTATTAGCGTAAACAACGAAAAGGAGTAAAAAATTCCATTTTGAGTCTACAGAAATTTCGGCATGACCTTTCCGTAAATAAACATACCAAAAAATCAAAGCAACACAACAAAATGCTTATACTTGAAATTAGAGTCCAATAAACCAAACAAAATACCAATCGCATGCAGAACCGACCAGGCTTGATCACACCAAATAAAATCCAACACTCAAGTAAGAATCATACAAATACACGAGACATCTCCTCGGAAAATGACTCAATATATATTATAAATATCTGGGGACTCCCAATCCGTCAGCTTCATCAGAACCACCTGTATGACCTGCTATGGGATCACAGAACAAACCACAGCAACCCCAAGGACAGGGGTCAAACCTCTATACAAAGATCAACAGCATATATAAATGACATGTAATGAAATCAATGCAATGAAATGCATGTAGGGTACTAAATATTATCGGATATCAAATTGAATCCAATGAAATGATAGCAATAATTGTGGCCACATGTGTCAAAGTTGTGACGTGTCAAATACGCCCTCGACACATATGCGTCAGGGGTGTCAGTCTGCAGAACTGCTCGGTCCTTCCGCTAATAATCAGAGGTGTGACGCTAAACTGTCCTCGGCTCTGATGTCTAAATAACTCATCCAATATTAAACCGAAGTCTCGGAAACAACGGAGTCATGACTCAATATGAATTTGTGTTCAACAATGAACATAAATCCATAGATTATTCCAATATATTTAAAATCATTTTTTATTTTAAGAAATTTGGAAATAATCTTATAATGAATTCAAATAACACAAAAAGACATAATTAACATAAAATCGGTCAATTCACATCAATTAAATTACACGTGTCTATAGATATTGTAAGGAATATATCAATCCATACCTTAAGCTTCAAATTTAATTACTACAATAATTTAAGAAGTCCTTGACGCTTCCTGGTCACCAAAACATGTGGCAAATAATTTATTTTCATCAAATAATTACTAAACTCTTAGCCAAATACAAGTTACCATTTTCAGTTTGTACATAAGCTCGGTTTAAAGGTCATAACCCCTCCAAAACATAACCATATATACTTATCATAGATGGATGGAATCCTAACTCAAAATCTTATATTTCATCAGCAGACATCTACAAGAAATTTAGTCATCTTGACACGTTAAAACTCCCAAAAACAAAAACTGTAGAACCCGTTAAACCAGACTACGTATAAGCCATGCATAATTTTTAGTATTTAAATTAAAAATAATTTCTTTATTTTTTAAGGCATTTTAAAGTTATTTAATCTTGATTATTTATTTTAAATCGCATGAGTATAATTTTATCTTTTCAGTTAAATAAGTGAGGCCGGACTGGAGTCGGAGTAATGAGATAAATTTTAATAATGAGAAAATATTCCTAGACTTAACTTAAGATAAAGAATAATTTATTTTAATGTAAAAGAAAGTTTAGGGATTTAATTAATTAATTGAAGTTAGTAGTAAATAAGTTCCTTTATGTCCAATAATTTAATTAAAAGTCTAAATTAAAATGTGTGACTTATTGAGATAAGTTAATCTAGGCTTATTTTAATTAAGGAATTTCAACTTAACATGTTAGTAATTTAATTTAAAGAATTAGCCATGCATGCAAGACAATTACCATCCTAAACTAATTTATTAATTCACTAAAATACCTAATGGGTAGATAAAACTTTAAAGATTTAAAATTCAATAATTAAGCAATATTTCTACCTTAATTGGCATAGCAAAAATTCGGCCCTCCTTAGAATCAAATCATGCTTGTTTTGGCAACCCTCCATTTTGATATCATTCCTTAATCCTTTCTTGGTATGATTAATTCCCCCATTTTAAATCCCTAATATTTAATAATTAAGCAATTTTCTGTACTTAATTCAACCACCAATTAGCCAATCTAATTCCTATATTTCGAGCTTTAAGAATGGGAAAAAAATCATTTCTTGGCATCATTCCATTTTCTCATTTGTAATCCTTCCATCTAGTGCATTCTTGACCCATTTAACTTGCAACCTTCCCCTTCATACCTAGCCTCCTTCTTCCCCCCCTTACCTTCGAAATTTCTGAGAGAATACAGCAGCAAAATCGTGAGTTCCTAGAGAGAAATAAGAGAGAAAAACAAGCTAGAAAAGAGAACTCCGTCTCCGCCGCATCGCGTCGTCGTATTGATTTGTTTTCGTTTCAAACAAATCCAAGGCATGTCTATATTATTTCTTTGCTCTTCAATCAAGTTATATATCTATTTTTAAATCATTACATGTGTTTGATCCATGACAAAACCGAAATCATGTCAAAAAACTTTCGAAAAATATTGTGCAGATTTTCGGTCCTTCACTTGTGCACCTCACGGTTTTGATGTTTTTGATGGTTTCAGGGTTTGGCTCGCTTCCAGGCACCCAAGGCTGCATCTAGGCATGTACTAGGGTGTGTTAGGACCATGTTGGTCCATAGGTTCAAGCCCCATGCACGCTTGATTGATAAATTACAGCAACATTCCCCTAGTGCAAAATTGTCTCTCAAAGTTTCGGTTTTGGTTGTTTAAGCGAGAGTTCGGATCTTGTTTGGCTTAGGGCCTATAACCACGGTCTGAACACTTCCCTAGCATGGCTAGGACGTGACCAAGATGACCTTTCATGGCTTGGTTCATAGTCCCATCGGTTTTAAAACAAAACAATACAGCCACTCGGTTTTCTTTCTTTTTCGAATTGTGTGAGTAGTTTTCGGTTTTGAGGATTGGTGTGGATCTTGGTTGGCTTTTTATCCCTTAGCCATGGTTCACACAATGCCTCATGGTGTCTAGATCATGCCATGGTTGATCACATGGCCACTGGAATGAGAGAAGACAGCAAGTTCAGCAATACTCCCCACGCGCGCAGCATGGTTCCTCGGGTGGGAGTTTCGGGTTGTCCTACGGTTTTGCTTGGGTTGTGTCTGGCTTTTAGCCCTTAGCCATGGTCTGAGTCACTCCTTAGGATGTTAGTAAGAGGATCTGGCCGGTGGTTCAAGCCCCAATGGCCGATAGTCTTGAAAACGAAACACGGAAGCACAAGAGCTGCTGCTGTATTCTATTGGACATCAGCTTTAGCTTCGGTTCAGAGGCATCGTCTGAGTTCTCGGTCGGCTTTTAGCCTATGGCCTTGGACTGGACAGTACTTTATTGAGTTAGGAAGGTCATGGTTTTTTCCATTTGTGATTTGGTTTAGTTTAGAGGTCGTACGAGAATTTACAGTGCAATGTGCCAAAGTGACTCTCGAAAGAGCGTTTCATGATTTTGGCCTCCATGCACAATTTTCGTGTATTACAGCCCTTGGTAATTATTTTTCAGTATTTTAGGTGTATTTTAATCATGACTAAATGCTGGTTCGATGTTGGTTCGGGCTGGTACGGAGTCATGGTTAAATATTAAGTTTGTTGGGCGTAAAAGCCTCGCTTTTAGTTCGATTTTGAAGCGTTGGTCAAGATAAGTTAACTGCATGGTCAAGTCAAGTTATTTGCATTTTTTTCATGTTAGAATTAGGTCGCAGCGAGCCTGGGAACGATCCAACACAATTGGTAAAATAACTCGGGAATTTAATTATATTACGTGCATAGCTTATGGGATTATTACTTCATCCGGTGGTCACTGATCGGTTCATGTTCATGTAATGGTACGGATATCCAGTCCAAGGGCTGTGATGATCTCTACCGCCCAGTATACTGTGGTTTAGTCTGATCAGACGATTCAGTTCATGTTATGGGCCACTTGCGTAGAACATAATCTCAACAGAAAATTATGATATGCTATTTTATGATATATGCATGCTGAGTCTTGCGTAGAACATAATCTCAACAGGGCTCTAACGAGCAAACATTTTACGTACGATTTTTCAGTTATGCACGTATTTATAATTATTCATGACACGATTTTCACGTTACGCTTTACGATATGATATCCTTGCATGGCATGAAATTTTACGATATATTTACTTGTTATTTATGATATATGCATGCTGAGTCTTTAGACTCACTAGACTTGATTATTGTAGGTATTGATGAGGTCGGGACCGAGGGCGGGGACCAGTGAGCCATCTTTGGTCGGCAGTAGTAGGAACCCGAGGACCTCATTTTCAGCACTTATTATTTTTATTCCAAAATCGGTTTTTATTTTGTTGAATTATTTTAAGTTTTTATTTTAAAAACATTATTTACTTCCGCTGCTACTTTTAAACATTGAATCTTTTTATCAGTATATTTTATGAATGAGGCATTTTAGTTATTTAAAGAGAAAATTTTAAATTATTCCGCAAATTTTCAAATACGAATTTCGGGCCTCTACAAAAACCATGAAAATTACATTCTGTTACAGTTCTAGAATCCGCACTTAAGAGTAAAATTCATATCTAACATATTATTAACTCAAATCTATATCCACCAACTAGAAATGAAAGAAGACTCAAAATTCCAAGTTTGTATTGAAGAAACCAGATTGGAATCGCAATAGATTATTCCCAGAACTTACGAGAACATGCTGCAACTAACAAAAGTCGTGGACAGAATCTACAACTGAGCAATTCCAATAAAAAAATCATAAATATTTCAATTTTTAACGGGATTAAAACATTCTATTTCCATTATGAATATAAAACATAGCTCGACAACTTTCATTTGGACCAAAAGTCTAGAATCCGGGTGCACAAATGTCATATTCCCGAATTACAATACCTTTGCTACACACCTCAAACACATAATGCAGTTTTGACACATTTTGGTAGAGAATTCATATAAAATCCTTTACCAATTGGAAATCGATTATTCTAGCGGTGAATGAAAGCCAACACAAAGCACTACAAGTTCTATTTGAACCACAACTACATATTATTAATGTACAATTCATAGAAATCCAAAAATATAACATGATAATCACAATATCATAATAGAACCAAAAAATCTAATTTCATGAACAAAATTGAAACCCTAGGGTTAGAGATAACCTTCAATCAAGTCCTATAAATTGAAATGAAGCTAGAATCGACCTCCAGACACTCTAAGGAACCAAGAAAAAAGCAATCAAGAAGCTGGAAAAGAAACACAGTAGCTTGACAGAAACACGGTAGCAAGAAACAACCTCATCTACACTGATAATGGGGTAGGAGAGCTAAGCGACTTATTGGGATATCTTGGGCGAGCTCTAGCGACCTGATTTCTCGAAGCAAGGGGCGGCGAAACCCTAATCACGATGGTGATAAGATGGGCATAGGGGAAGAGAAGATTTGGGCTTGGGGATAAGGGTTTCTTCTTTTATGCAATATGATAACATATATATGTATATGTATAATATGTTGTGTAATTTATTATTTAGCAAAAATGATAAAAATGTGACCCGATTCAATTTATTTCAACGCCCTTGTTCTATTAAACATCAATATATATTTTAATATCGCATATAATTCCGATATTTTCTAATACATATTTTTAATACACAACTAAATTTATTTGGCTTAATTATTTAATTTTGCACTTTAAAATAATTATTTCTAATTTTTGCCAAATATTGGTTAATTAAATTCTATTTTTCATTGTGAATGTGCAGAAGTAATGGAGACTTCATCCCTAAGAAGGATGCTGGTCCTTTCCTCTACTAGCTTAACCCTGAAGGGTTCTGGGATTCCAACAACAATATCTTTTATTAAATTATTCTCAATTACTTAGACTGCCATTTCTAAAGTCTTGACATAAGAAGAAAGCTAATTAGTCATTGTTTGATCATGAAAGGCAGTGGGAGTTTGATAATCGTAATTGGAGCTTCGAAAGCACAATGTCTCTCGCAGCTTCTAAATTTTGACTTACAGAAGGACGTGATTTATTATATTCATTACTTCAATGACATAGTCTGTTTGGTGGCAACAAATACCATTCTTTCAATTTTGAGGGCTTTGATATACGCGCCCTTGGTTTTGGAAACTGATAGATGCTGAACTGTGTGGATGGGACACAATCATCAAATTATGTAATTTCCTCTGCATAAGTTCTTTCAATTTTCCTCCGTGTGAAGGTCAGTTGTCGTTTCAAAAGAGGATTTTGGGCCACAACAACTGGTTCTTCAAAAACCATAAGAAATTTTCCTTTACCTTTGTCTTTTTAAATTGATTTCTTAAGTCAAGTGTGAGTGGACTGTGGCAATAGATCTCGAATGACCACGCCACCAATTTGTCTTGGAGCAATAAGAACAGAGCCGAAGCTTCCAGCTATTGGTTGTCTTGGTGCTGGAGCAGTAGTTTGGGTAGAGGTGCTTTGGAAGCTTGAGATTCAGTATTGATAGAAACAACAACAAGAGTGGATGAAAAATCAGACATGGTTGCGGTTTTTGTGATGCGAATAGATGGTTTGGAGCTCTTCTTTGTTGGGGTTGTCTTTGGTGGAGGTTGGGTAGAAGCACATGATTCCTCATGGACTGTTTGTTCAAAGTCACTAACCATAATGATTGGTTTCCTCTTGATCCTTGTTTGTTTTTGAACAGCCTCTTTCTTGGTCCATATCTCTTTTTTGGCTTCAATAAATTAAGGGATATAGGGTTTGGGTCGTAGGGCAACCACATTATCAGCATCAACCACGGTAATTGTTGTACCATCTTTATCAGAAGTGAAACCAAAAAAAGTATTCTTAAGGAGTTTTGTGGTCTCCACAGCAAATCCAATATTATTTTTCTGGACCATGTAAGATATTGTTTTAAAGAGTACAAACTCCTAATTTACTTTGGTTCCAGAAGTAATAGAATACATTACCTAGACCTTTTTTTTTCTCAGCCTATCGAATGTACTTGTTTTGACGAAGATAGCTTTGGTGATAATGTCAGCAAATACTTGAAATTCCATCTTCAGTAGTTTATTGAAGCAAGATGGAGATAAGTCTTTTCCTGAAGCAGAAAAAGACTTAAGAGCAACAACCATATCTTCCTTGGAGATGACAGAGAAGTCAGTAATCCAAAAAATGGGAAGAGATAAGGTGGAACTGAGCAGATCAACATCAATGAAGAGAGTCTTGCTGTCATGAGAGAAGACAATCTTCATCCTTAGTAAGAGAGGAATTCACATATAAGTCCAACAATGGTGATATGAATCCACGTACGTAAGAATAGCAAACACGATTAATTTAGAATCGCGCCCTCAATTCAATAACGAACAAGGAATCGTTGTTGTTGTCCCGACCTTTTGAATCAAGTATTACGTGATATTCACCTCTAAACTATGAACGGTTTAGCAATAAATAATCACAAGAAAACATTCGACACTCGAACGAACCTTCAAAGAACTTGTCTTTGACAATCCGCGTAAGAACGATAGACAAACGCCAGAAAGTTAAAAACTTTGATAAGTTTGATTTTGATACAAAGCTAAAAGCTTTTGGTTGTTTGAGAGAAACTCAAGAACAAACTCAATTCAATATTCAATAATCTGAAAATTATGTTCAAAATTCGTCCAAATATTCATCACAAATTCAAAAGATATCAAAAGATAAGCTACCAAATTATCTAGTGCTAAAAACAAGGAAATAACATTTTTTTCCGAAACTGTGTCCGCCCGGGCGCGAGACTCTCGCACTTTTATTTTTGGGGCCGAAAATGTCGCGCTTGGGCAGTAATTTGTACCCGTCCGGGCGTGATGCTCTCGGGATTCTTCAACATTTTATGCTTGAATAATGCTCCTATGACTCCCAAACTCACTCTCATGCATCAAGAACCATTCGGCACTTTGCTCCTCGCTCGTAAGCCCTTCTCGACTGTTCATGATTCTATGTAGTGCCTCCTTGAATTTCTTTATTCGTCCTCTCGTGATTGGTCCTTCCGACAACTCCAAAGAATCCCATGTTTCCCTTGGGGCTTGGCCTACCATGATCGCATCAAATGGTGCATTGTAGATGACTACAGGTGATTTCAGAAAGGTACGAAGGCCAGAGGTATCCAAGGTTCTGAAAATGGCTACCAGATGAGTGCCTGGAATAGTATATACTCAAGCGAAGTAAACCTGGTGAGCATTCAAAGTGTATGCACTGGCCATTTATGCAAATTGATATTTAGAACAAACGGAAGAGATGTTTGCAGAAAATTGTAAGATTTGCAGAGAGAAAATAGAGAGCTTGAAAACGCAAGGATTACAGAGCAAAAGAAATGAAATGACGGTTTAGAAAAAATATGTACAATCATAGGTTGAAACATGAAGACACGTGTCAGTATGTTTGTGGTTAATTTTTAAAATTTTAAAAATGCAATATTTCAAATCGATTAATAGCATAAAATTTGTTTGAATATAAAAGCATTCGGTTGTCCAAAAGATCGCTATTAATAAAACCAAAAAGAAACATTAATTTGAGATATTACATGATAAAGTCTACTAAAAAAATAGCTGCTAGAGCAAATCAAGTAGAAACACTAAATTAGTAGAGACAAGTTCTTATCAATATAAATACTTATTTCAATATAGCAAAATTTTATAGAATCTTAATCATATTAAATAATATTCCGACTGAAGTGATGCTTAAGATAAATTAATGAGGCTTAAGGTATTACGGAAATAAGAAAACTTAGTATCAGCTAATGGTTTGGTAAATATGTATGCTACTTGTTAATCAATAGATACTTATTCCAGACAAATGTATTTCTTTTGCACATGATCTTTGATGAAGTTGTGTCTGATGTCAATATGAATGGTTCTGGATTGCAGCATTGGATTGTAAGTTATGGATATCGCAGTCATATTATCACAAAAGATAGGTGACTCATAAGCATTTGTCCCATAGTCATTCAATTTTTGCTGAATCCAAAGCATTTGAGAGCAGCTAAGTATTCGGCTTCTGCAGTAGAAGTGGCAATGGAAGTCTATTTTTTGCTAAACCAAGATATCAGAATATCACTAAGAAATTAACAAAATCCACTAGTATTTTTCTATCCAACTTGCAACCTGTATAATTTGCATATGAATAACCACAATATTAAATGTATAGTCTTTTGGATACAATAAACCAACATTATAAGTATCCTTTAATTATTTCAATATATGCTTAGCAGCTCTATAATAAGATTGCTTGGGATCATCAGATTGAAATTTAGCACATATGCATACTACCAACATTATGTTTGGTCCACTACCAGTAAGATACAACAAAAAACCAATTAGATCCCGATATATGTTACCTATACTGGAATTCCTCTTCATATTTATCGAGCTTAGAAGAAGAACTTATTAGAGTTGAGGCAGTAGTGCATGTTTTCATGCCAAAACATTTCAGTAGCTCTTTACTGTATTTATCTGGTTTATGAAAATTCTAGATTCGAGTGGTCTAACTTGTAATCTTAGGGAGAATGTTAGTTCTTCTAACATGCAAATTTCAAATTGATCAAGCATCATGTTTTAAAATTTCTGATGTTCCTTGCATTTTGTTTCTGATTATCAATACTACTTTAATCAATCACTAGAATTGAAACATCTACATGAATCAAACATTTTCATGTTCGATTTTGACCTTATAATGCAATCAGATGGCCCTAGTTTTGACCAGTAACAACACAATAAATAAGAATAAAATTAAAATCAAATGAAGAAAATTCCATCGCTACCCGGAGATCTTGCATCATTTTTTTTATTCAAAACATTGAATCTCAAACATTTATTTTATATTTCACATAATAATCGCAACAGAAAGTCCATTTGACTTGTTATTATAGACTAGAGTAACAACGGATTATTACTGAAACGTCCACTACCATTTTCTTCAAACATGCTAGAAATTTTATTTTTATTTTCAACTCAATCTCCATAATTCAAAATATACATATATATATACTTTAAAATTACCTTGACACCATTTTGAAATTAAAACAACCAACTAACATTTAAAAATCCAAAGGAAAATAGTTCAAATCGTAAAATCGTCAAACGTTTTACCAAACCTCAAAACATTATTTGAAAAGTATAGCTCATACTATAACCTCTCAAAAACCGCTCATAACATAAATAAAAATTCGTAAAAATATCTTTAACATAATCTTAAAATCATAAACCATAAATTAGTGCGGAAACTAGCGTCGATCCTCGGGTTATGTGCATCTTCAGTCCTGACAAGTCAACCATCAAGACCTCCTTTACCATTATTAACATAATCACCTACATCAATCACACCTAGTGAGTCTAAAGACTCAACACACCATAATCTTGATAACAACATAATACGTACACAGATCACATACAACAGTAAAATACTTGTACTTAAAATATCGTTTTCATGAAGCTGCATAGACTTTAAACATGAACATTTTCGTAAACATTTTCATGATGCATAAACATTAAACAAAAACATTTTTAATAATGATGCATCGACTTTACACATAAACATTTCCATAAACTTTTCATAAATATTTTAATAAACAATTTCATAAACGTTTTCATGTCATCATAAACATATTCATATGTACCTGCATAACTTAAATATCAACATTTTCCTTTTCATCATTTCATATCATATATCCTTTCATCATTTTATCATAAACATTTCTCTTTTTCATCATAAGCATATACAGTCTTTCTTTTATTGAATTTGGATCGTTAATTGTGATTTTCCTTTTCCTCATAAATTCGATGGATCCATCTACATGTAACCACAGTACTGGGCGGCGGGGACATCAGCATTACTCTCACCCGTCAACTGAGACTTGGCATTTCCTCATCATATGAAATACGATCGTCGAGCTTCCTCTTGGGCCTTCTCCTATAGACGGGCGGCTCCCTTTGAGGCTTTCACCCGTAAATGGGCTTCCTCTGGGCCTTTTTCCTCACGTATTCTCATTCATATTCTCATATCCTCAATAGTCACAATTACTTCACGTCCTCCAATTTTGACATTTTCATCACTTCATAAAAATAATGCATTTAATATCATTTTTCTTTTAAAAACAAGCATGCAACATATCTTTTAATTTTATCGTTTCATCGTAAAAACCCATAAACATTTAAAATAAACGTTTTAACATATAAAAATCATTAAACAGTTAAAATAAATATTTTAACATATAAAGATCCATAAAAGTTTTAAAATAAATGTTTTAACATATTAAATCATAAAAATCCGTAGATATTTTAAAATAGACATTTTAACATATTAAATCATAAACATTTTAATATCATAAAAATCCATAAACATAAACATAAACATTTTAACATCATAAACTCCCATAAACATTTAAAATAATCATAGTATCATATAAAACAGCATTCAGGACACTGTCATGACGTTTACTAATTTCTAGGTGTAAAATTACCGTTTTACCCCTAGACATAAAAATTTCACGTTTTTGACATTTTCTTAATTTCATTGACTCTAACGTGTCCCAAATAATTATTTAAGTTTACAAGAATTTTCTCATATTTTTATTTAGCTTAAATCGAGGACTTTTAAATTAATATTTAAATATAACGTATTAATGCATTTTAATCCCGAATTAAACCAAAATTTAATATAAAATTACCATATTTAAAACTTAAACTTTTACTAATTATTTGAGCTTACATATAATTTTCCATAATTTTATTAAGCTTAAATATAGGCTTTTCAATTAATTCTTTATTTAACGTTTCGTGCGGCGATTAAATCCCGGTGAAATCCAAAACTTACTATTTTGATCCTAAATTTTAAACACAACATTTTTATTATTTATTCTACCCTTGTGAGCCATGAACCACACCCGTGGACCCATGGTTCCTTTTTCCCTTGTAATTTTCGAAATAATGACCCTCACTCGAACACACCGAGCCATCTCCCAGTTTACACGAGCCACGCCCAAGCCACCTCAAGCCAAACCCTAGCCAACCCACCTAGGGAGCATACAAACCAAGCCCAGCCCAAAGAACCAGCGCCTAGCTCGCTCAAACCCTGCTGGAACTTGACCCAAATTCTGCATGTGTTGTGCTTTAGTCACCATGAACTTCTAGGACTCCTAACCAAACTAGGACCCTTCCAGCTGGTTAACCAACGACCCAACCTTACCTTAACCAACCCTGGACCAAGCCCAGACCCATCCCAGACCAGCCCAAACCTAGAACCCAGCAGCAAAGCTCCTGAATTCAGAAGCACAACCTGCGCGTTCCCATGCTCACTCACGGTTTCCATCTCCTCTCGAGCCAGCAGCCACCCAAGCCGCACCAGCCTCTGCCCAGCCCTTCTAGGAACCCTCTTGGACCCTTAGAACCATAGGACTCAATTCCAAGCTCCAAAACCGAAACTCCAACTTCAGCTGCATGCCACAGCCGATAAACCCACTTTGACAAGGACTCTTGTTTATGTTGCTAGGACATAGCCAACCGACCCAGATCCTGAACCAGCACCTTGTGCTCCTTCTTAGGACCCTAAGGACCTAGCCTAGCCCAGCCCAGCCCAGAGCCCCCTGACCGAGCCCTTTATTCCCTGCACCAGCTGCAAACTTGAGCTACGCCCTTGCTGCTCTCAGGTGGGAGTCCCAGCTTGCTAGGACTCCTCCCAGCCTCTGGTGTTCGAGTCCTAGTTTGGCTAGGACTCTTCCATTGACTCAACCATGACCCTAGCTAGCCCTTGCCCCAGCCGAGCCGAGCCACACCCCAAGTTTCCCCCTTAACCGATCACCTTGACCCCTAAACACCAATATTCGGTCCATCTTGTGTTAGTTTCATGATGTGCAACGTTTTGGTTGATTTCTATGACTCTAAAACTTGTTTAAATTATCCTTGATCATATCCTAGTCATGAAAGCCCCTTTAACAACCATATAAACATGTTTTGAATCCAATAACAAGGGTTTAAAAACAAGCATGTGCATAGTTACGAAAATTGTGAATTGTGTGACTAGTTTTCATTCAAAACATGGCCAAATAAATACTATGGTGTGATAGATGATTTAAAGCAAGAATATGGCGTGCCTTTGCTTTATTAACGCACGATTTATCATTGACGATTGCGAAGAATAGCGACGAACGACCTTGGCTTGATTTTTCTTTGAAATAATCGAAACTTTCCTTGATGAATATGATGTGTGTGTGTCGTTTGTTATGAGGGAAGAGTTTGTGAATCATTGGGGAGGTGGGCGTGTGACTTGAATGGTGTGGGGAAGGGTTATGCTTTAGTTTGTGGGGTAAATTAGCACTTTAAATAATAATTAACAAACTAACAAAGCCTTTGCCCATTAGAAAAGTTAATTAAGCCCATTATTGCTTAATTAAGATATTTTTTTTAAATAAGTTTATGAATTTATTAGCCGGGTTGCCAAAACATTCGTATTTTTGTAGAAAACCAACACCGATAAAATTTACGTCCCGACGTATAAAATCACCTCAAAACTCTTTATTTTCGAAAATATTAAAAAGCATAAATCATATTTTAAATAATTAAAAACAACTATTTAATAAAAATATTTTCTATTTTTCAGCCATCGGTCTCCGTTCCTCGATCGCAACTCGAATAACATTTAAAAATACATTTTTATGCAACCATGTAGAAAAGCATATTTTAAACATGTCAATAGACACAATATAATTAATTTATACAATTAAGACAATTAATTGATATACACAAGGAATTTAATAACTTGTATGCATGTGGTTCGCATGGACCTTTAAATTTTCGAGGCGCTACAATCTCCCCCACTTAAAATGAATTTCGGCCCCGAAAAGTATATTTTAAAGATGTCAATCGGCACAACATAATTAATTTATGCAATTAAGACAATTAATTGAAATACACAAGGAATTTAATAACTTGTATGCATGTGGTTCGCGTAATGCTATATTATTATAACCTCGAATTTCAACTTTTCTTACAATTCTTAACATTAAAATATGGATGATCATACTTATCATATATTATTTTCCTTTTTTTATACCCAAAATGTTCATCAACTTATCATATTCCATCATTAAAATCTCAAACGCATCCGCTAACGCTTAGATTTTCAAGCCTAATATTGTTTCATCCTACAAAAACCCTTGATTAACATTCCTCATAACCTTATAACCAAGATATCCCATGGTTCTAAATATTCCTTCAAGCCTAAATCATCTTAAATTCTTGTCATTAAAACAATTCAATTCTCACTTATTGCTAAACTAGTCCCCAAATTCCTTAATAACTGCAAAATTATTTCTTAATTTCTTCAAAAATATTCAATTGATCCTTAATTCCAAAAATCCTACGATTAACCCATAAGTTATTAGCATTCTTAATTCCCTTCTTATAGGTTTTCCATGACATAATTTTCAAAAACTTTTAACCTTATTAACCCAAAATCAATTATCATAATAAATATTACCTTTTCATCAAAACTTAAAATCCAAATACCTTTTCTTACTTCCAAATATAATCGTAGTCTTCCAATCCTTATTACTTATGAGTAATTCCGAAAAATTAATTCAACTAGTAACCACGAATCATAAATATTTTCTTAGAAAATCTACGTGTCCCAAAGATATTCATAATATTTACGATTAACTTATGGCCCAAACAGTAGAACGTCAATACTAAAACCTAAAAATCAACATAGTCAAATGCCACCACAAAGCCAACATGCGTTGAAATCAAAATAATTTCTTATTTCATATCGTATCACGTATAGAAATTCTAAAGCATATAAATCATATATTATCATAAAGTTATTAAACATGTAATGTAAACATATGATTCATATAATTATGCAGGTAACATCATAAAATCATATAAAATATGTAAACTTACAGATTGAGGCTTGACGACTGAGCTTCCCGGCACTGATGGTGGCACAACCCTTCACAGAACCATTGCTCTGATATTAACTGAAATGTCCACGACTCGTTTTATTAAAACGTGCTAGAAATTATTATTATTTTCAACTCAATCTCCATAATTCAAAATATACATATATATATACTTTAAAATTACCTTGACACCATTTTGAAATTAAAACAACCACCTAACATTTAAAAATCTAAAGGAAAATCGTTCAAATTGTAAAATTGTCAAACGTTTTATCAAATCTTAAAACATTATTTGAAAAGTATAGCTCTTACTATAAACTCTCAAAAACCGCTCATAACATAAATAAAAAGTCGTAAAAATATCTTTAACATAATCTTAAAATCATCATAAACTAGTGCGGAAACTAGCGTCGGTCCTCAGGTTATGTGCACTTTCAGTCTAGAAAAGTCAACCATCAAGACCTCCATTACCATTATTATCATAATTACCTGCATCAATCACACCTAGTGAGTCTAAAGGCTCAACACACCATAATTTTGATAACAACATAATAGGTATACAGATCACATACAACAGTGAAAATCGAGGATTTTCTTAATTTCATTGACTATAACGTGTCCCAAATAATTATTTAACCTTACAAGAATTTTTTCATATTTTTATTTAGCTTAAATCGAGAACTTTTAAATTAATATTTAAATATAACGTATTAATGCATTTTAATCCCGAATTAAACCAAACTTTAATATAAATTTCTCATACTTAAAACTTAGACTTTTAATAATTATTTGAGCTTAGATATATTTTTCAATAATTTTATTAAGCTTAAATCTAGGCTTTTCAATTAATTCTTTAATTAACGTTTCGTACGGCGATTAAATCCCGGTTAAATCCCAAACTCATTATTTTGATCCCAAATTTTAAACATAACATTTTTATTATTTATTCTACCCTTGTGAGCCATGAACCACACCGTGGACCCATAGTTCCCTTTTTCCTTTTAATTTTCGAAATAATGGCCCTCACTCGAACACACCGAGCCATCTCCTAATTTACTCAAGCCACGCCCGAGCCACCTCAAGCCAAACTCTAGCCAACCCACCTAGGGACCTTACTGACCAAGCCCAGCCCGAAGAACCATCCCTTAGCTCGCTCAAACCCTGCTGGAACATGACCCAAATTCTGCATGTGTTGTGCGTGAGTCACCATGCACTTCTAGGACTCCTTACCCAACTAGGACTAGGAGTGAGCAAGATTTCGGTTAAACCGAATTATCCGACCAAACAAAGCCAATTCGAAAATTGGTTCGGTTATTTCGAAAATTCGATTTTCAAATTTAAAAAATTTGGTTATATCGGTTAATTCGGTTCGGTTACGGTTTTCAAAATGTTGAAATCGATTAACCGAATTAACCGATATAATAAATACTATTGTTTAATAAATTTTTATATATATTTAAATTTTTAATTTTAAAATCAACACTAATCGCCTTGACTTTCTCGTTCTTACTTCTCTATTATCCACTCTTGACTTCATCCGCCGCCCACCCATCTCTCGTCACCGGTCGAGACGATGCCCGCCTATGTTATGTTATTTTATAAAAAAAATGTATTAATTGTATTCAAACAAAACTTATACATTTGTGATGTGTGTGATTTTATATTTTTATGCATTTGTGTAGACTGTAGTGTTCAAAAAAAATTACGTATATAATTAAAATTAAATCACAATTTTTTTAAAACTAATCGGTTAATTCGGTTACCGACCGAATTAACCGATTTTAATTCTGTTCGGTTTTCATCGGTTATGAAAATTAATTCGGTCGGTTCGGTTATGGATAAATATTTCGGTTCGGTTCGGTTCGGTTCGATTATGGCTAATTCGGTTCGGTCAGGCTCACCCCTAACTAAGACCCTTCCAGCTGGTTAACCATCGACCCAACCTGACCCTAACCAACCCTGGATCACGCCCAGACCCAGCCCAAACAAGTCCAATCTCTAGAACCCAGCAGGGAAGCTCTTGAATTCAGAAGCACAACCTGCGCGTTCCCTTTCTCACTCACGGTTTCCATCTCCTCTCGAGCCAGCAGCCACCCAAGACGGACCAGCCCCTGCCCAGCCCTTCTAGGAACCCTCTTGGACCCTTAGAACCATAGGACTCGACACCAAGCTCCAAAACCGAAGCTCCAACTTCAGCTGCATGCCACAGCCGAGAAACCCACTTTGACAAGGACTCTTGTTTATGTTTCTAGGACCTAGCCAACCGACCCAAACCCTGAACCAGCCCCTTGTGCTCCTTCTTAGGACCCTAAGGACCTAGCCTAGCCTAGCCCAGAGCCCCCTGGCCGAGCCCCTTCATCCCTGTACCAGCTGCAAACCTGCGCTACTCCCTTGCTGCTCTTAGGTGAGGAGTCCTAGCATCCCAGCCTCTGGTGTTTGAGTCCTAGTGTGGCTAGGACTCTTCCCTTGACTCAACCATGACCCTAGCTAGCCCTTGCCCTAGCCGAGCCGAGCCACACCCCAAGTTTCCCCCTTAACCGATCACCTTGACCCCTAAACACCAATATTCGGTCCAGCTTTTGTTAGCTTCATGATGTGCAACATTTTGATTGATTTCTATGACTCTAAAACTTGTGTAAATCATCCTTGATCATATCCTAGTCATGACAGCCCCTTTAACAACCATATAAACATGTTTTGAATCCAATAACAAGGGTTTAAACACAAGCATGTGCATAATTACGAAAATTGTGAATTGTGTGACTTTTTTTCATTCAAAACATGGCCAAATAAATACTATGGTGTGATAGATGATTTAAAGGAAGAATATGGCGTGCCTTTGCGTTATTAACGCACGAGTTATCGTTGACGATTGCGAAGAACGACGACGAACGATCTTGGCTTGATTTTTCTTTGAAATAATCGAAACTTTCCTTGATTAATATGATGTGTGTGTGTCGTGTTTTATGAGGGAAGAGTTATTGAATTATTGGGGAGGTGGGCGTGTGACTTGAATAGTGTAGAGAAGGGTTATGCTTTAGTTTGTGGGGTAAATTAGCACTTTAAATAATAATTAACACACTAACAAAGCCTTGACCCATTAGAAAAGTTAATTAGGCTCATTAAGTCCATTAGTGCTTAATTAAAATATTTTGTTTAAATAAGTTTATGAATTTATTAACCGGGTTGTCAAAACGTTCGTATTTTTGTTGAAAAACAATACCGATAAAATTTACGTCCCGGCGTATAAAATCACCTCAAAACTCTTTATTTTCGAAAATAATAAAAAGCATCAATCATATTTTAAATAATTAAAAACAACTATTTAATAAAAATATTTTCTATTTTTCAGCCCTCGTCCGTTCTTCGATCGCAACTCGAATAACCTTTAAAAATACATTTTTATGCAACCATGTAGAAAAGTATATTTTAAATATGCCAATATGCACAACATAATTAATTTATGCAATTAAGACAATTAATTGAAATACACAAGGTATTTAATAACTTGTATGCATGTGATTCGTGTGAACCTTCAAATTTTCGGGGCGTTACAATTACCCATCGTTGTAATAAGATTGAACCGTTGGAGAATATTGGAACGTTTCCGATGGAAAAGTCTTCAACGGAAATGCTTATGTGACCGAAACAAGATTTGATTATTATTATTTTTAGCAAATAAGTCAAAATTGAATTTTCCAATTCTTTGACTGGAATATTAGCACAAAGAGATAATATATATGATGTCACTCATGACTCACATGTTATCAAGAAATATTATACGAGAATCTTGAAAATTAAGGTATAAAGTAAAAACAATGTCTTGCAATGATAATATAATCCACGAACAGAGTTAGTAACTGAATTTGCACTCATAAAAATGATCCTATTGACTCAGGGTAGTTCAAATAACCACGTGAGTTTTTTTTATTTTTAAAGTGAGGTCAAACATATACTTCCTTCATTTAAGCCAAATGGTCGATTTGCGTTGGGAGTAATACCATCACTGTAAGTATGTAACAGCTCATTACCTGGACAAATTGATGAACTTGTGGGAGTGCTCAACAAGCAAGGTAGCTTTCAAAGTCTTCCGTGCCTTCGGAAGCGTGGAATCAGAAGTGAATTTTCCACAAGGCGTGATCATTCTTCATATGTCTGTACAACTAAATCTGAAGTCCGAAAATTACAAAGATAATAACAGATTTTAGACTCCTAACTATAGTGTTTGACTTGTGCAAATTATTTGGAGAGAAGATGTAGAGGCCAAAATCAGTACACGTAAAACTCATGCATTTATTTAATTTTTAAATATTTATTTAAATTTAAAATGATTTCTAATGATTCATGATTTATTCCTTTGCATTATTTTAAATTATTTATGTTTATGTGATGCACGTTAAAATGTTTTCTCGAGTTTCATGTTTCAGGCGATTATTCGATACGGGATCGAGAAAAAGAGACCAGTGACGATTTTGGCAATTTTAAAACGCGGTATTTTATTTTAAGTTAAGAATGTGGCATTTTAAATGATTTATTAAGTTTTTAGCATTTTTTTTAAACCCTACTTAAGTCTGAGCGTGTGATCCAGATTTTGGAGGATCTATTGCGAACCTGTATGATTGATTTCCATGGGACTTGGGAATCGAAGCTCCTTCTAGTGGTGTTTACCTACAACAACAGTTTCCAATCATCAATAGGTATTGCTCCCTACGAGGCATTGTATGGAAGGAAGTGCAGATCGCCGATTCATTGGGATGAAGTCGGTGAAAGAGCAGAACTTGGTCCAGAGATTGTTCAGCAGACTGCAGATGTGGTGGTCAAGATCCGAGACAAGATGAAGATTGCCCAGAGTCGTCAAAAGAGTTATGCTGACAAGAGGAGAAGAGATCTAAAGTTTGCCGTAGGTGATCATGTTTTTATAAAGATAGCACCTATGAAGGGTGTTATGAGATTCGGGAAGAGAGGCAAGCTCAGTCCAAGATTTATTGGGCAGTTCGAAATTCTTGACAGAGTTGGGACACTAGCTTATCGTGTTGCCCTCCCACGAATCTGACCGGTGTACACAATGTGTTCTACGTCTCGATACTGAGGAAGTACTTAGCGAATCCTTCGCATGTTTTGAGCTACGAGCCGTTGTAGTTGGCTCCAGACCTGTCATACGAGAAAAGACCTGTCCAAATCTTAGACAGACATGAGCGTAGGCTTCGGAACAAGGTGATCAAGTTGGTCAAGGTTCAGTGGTTGAACCAATCAGTGGAAGAGGCCAATTGGGAGACCGAGACAGATATGAGAAACCGCTACCCCGAACTGTTTGGTAAGATTTAATTTTGAGGACGAAATTTTTATAAGTGGGGGAGGAACTGTAAAGCCCAAAATCAGTACACGTAAAACTCATGCATTTATTTAATTGTTAAATCATTTATTTAAATTTAAAATTATTTCTAGTGATGCATGATTTATTCCTTTGCATTATTTTAAATTATTTATGTTTATGTGATGCACGTTAAAATATTTTCTCGAGTTTCATGTTTCAGGCGATTATTCGATGCGGGATCGAGAAAAAGAGACCGGTGACGATTTTGGTAATTTTAAAACGCGGTATTTTATTTTAAGTTAAGAATGGAGCATTTTAAATGATTTATAAAGTTTTTAGCAATTTTTTTAAAGACTACTTTAATTAATTAGTGCTTTTAAGATTTTACTATTTTTAAAAGTTAGTGATTGTGCATTTTATTTTAAATTAGGAGATTTGGTGTAGGTAGAGATGATTAACTTTTAATCAACACCTTTATTTTTAATTAAACAATTTTATTCCCCTAATTACTATTAAACACACGCACACACCCACACTTACACACACATAAAATCGATAACACACACACACATATTTCATTTAGATTTTTATATTTTTGGAGAGCAAAAACCTAGGGTTCTTGCCTCTAGAGTGCAGCCGCCCCTCCTCTGATTATTTTCCAGCAAATTTCGTGAGTTTTCTTCAAGAAAAATAGTGCCACGTTCGTCCCGGATCAAGCCTCGCACCGTTTCCGTTTCAATATCGCTGTATCGTGAGTTTTAATTATCAAAAGGCATGTATATTCTTTCGTTTCTGCATCGATCTTGTCATAGTAAATATTTTGATGTTTATTGTATGAAAACATGTGAATGTTATGCAAAGTTTGAGCAAAAATTTGTTGGATCGGTTTTGAAACGATTTTAGATCTGAAAACTCGAAGTTTGCTGTCATTTTAAATACTGCGACTTTTCGGTCAATTTTTTGGAAAAACACTCAACATATAAAACGTAGAAATTTTTGATACCTTCGATTTGACAGTAAATTCAAAATATTTGGATAAGAAATGAGTGAGTTATGGTGTTTTTCGTGTGACTGCTCAAACTGCGTTTTCCGAAAATTATGCTATTGATGTGTTCTTGAAGTTTATTTGTTGCAGGCTTCTTTGGGAACCATTGGGGGTGATCGCTGATGTGTTTACGTATATGGAGTATGAATTTTGATGCTTTGTTTCGTGTCGATAGTCTTTGGTTGAATTAGAAATCGTAGGAAACAATTGGTGTCAAAATTTGAGTTTATGGGTTTTATTGCAGTTGCGTGTGGTGCGTCGTTTCTTTGGGAACGTTTGGGGCGTTTTGTGGAGTCGAGTCAGTGCCATAGTGTCTTAGGATGAGTCTCGAGGAGTTGTTCACTGTCTATGTAATCGAATTTGGAGAGTATAAGCTTCTAGGTCGCGGAGTCCAGTTGCTCAGCGCCCGAGCGGTAACTTTTTACCGCCCGAGCGCTACTCTTTCTGTCCGAGGGAAAATTTCCAGAAACTCGGCGCTTAACGCTCGAGCGATGAAGTTTTATCGCCCGAGCGCGGCCCCATCTGTAAAAACGTTTGGTTTCCTTCTTCTTTTCAAGTTCAATATTGATTTCATATCTTTTATTTTTGGGAAATGTTCACACATCATTTTAGAGATTGTTCGAGGTTCGATGTCTTGGGTTAGTACGATGATTTAACGAGGTCAAGTCCCGAGTGATCTAGAATGTCATAAGCTATTTTGTACTTTGTTGGTGAGCACGAGTACCTACGTCTAAGCTATGGAAGTTAAGTGCATGTAATCACGTTAGTATATGCAGCAGTGACCCCAAGCGAGATCCAACGAATCCCTCAACGCCAAGTAAATAAGTATGTTCGACATGCAAAGAAAATATTTTTAAGTTTTTGAGGTATGCTAAATGTCTTTTGACAAATTTATGAATGGTTTTTGAAGTTGGTGAACGTGGCCGAAGACCTCTCCACCCCGTTAAAACATGAACGGGTTTAGATCAGGATTGGAAAGCGGTAAAGCATGACCAGGGATCAATCCACCCGTTAAAGCATGAACGGGGATCTCATGTATGTGGAGGTGGATCTTTCCTTTCAGCCCAGTACTGTGGTTTATTCTGATCAGGCGTATTATGTATGGGTCACTCTCTTTGAAACATGCCTCTACGCAAAATGATGAAGTTTATGAATGTTCAAGTATGTACAAGTATGCGAGCATGTTTAAGAAAAGTCTTATGACGATGGCACGTCTAAGTTTATGTATGTATGTACAAGTTTCAAGTATGTTACGTTCAAGCTTTTAAGTATGCAAGTTCAAGTATCAAGTACGTACGCTCTATTTTAAAGTTGCATGTGATTTTTTTACGTATTACTCGTGTGGGGACCCGAACCTAATTCGTCTTCTTAATCATTATTAAGAATCAATATAATAATTAAGAAATGTGGGACATAAATTTTTTTCTTAAAATGCAAATGCGGAAACGTAATTTACTCGATCTGATATACATGTCAATATAAAAGTACAAGTCTTGTACAACATTTATTTATCTTAAACTAAAGTTCAGCCACTATATCAAGTACTGAAAATCAATCTATTCTAAGTCCGGATCTCCACGCTAATTCTGAATCCCTCATCCTCTTCCTGATCATGATCCTGCCCCACCTGTTGTCATGCACACATACAAACAAGACAACAGTCGGATAACTCCGGTGAGAAATACATCCCAGTATAAATAATGAATACCAGCAATCATATAACAAAGATAAAAGCATGAAACAAATATCAATAGCATGTATCAAATCTGAAAAACATGTATAGATATAAAGCTATAAATACAACTCTGGACTCGTCATGTCAGACTTGACTCATCTCTAATCTAGGGATCCCGGTTGAATAAGAACGCAACGTTCTCCCACCTGCTTTCCCCAGCCAGATGGTGGTACGTTCTTATTCCCAGACTTTGGCTATCTATATCGAATATCTGCAATAGAAGTCGATCTACTCCTAAGCACATCGATATGTACCCAAAAGTCCAGTGACTTGGCGGTTCTGCCAAAGACCAGGCATATCTGCCCAAACTCTATCTTATGCTTTGCTATAAATCAATAGGATAAGTATATCAATATCAAGAATTGCAAATATCAATGCAATAATCATTCAGTATGTGATTTTGGGAAACTCAAGTTGAATCTAACTCGAGTTGTGCAATCCCGAATCAACATTGATTTATACCTTTCTTTCAGTCTGAATCTGTCGAAGTCTCGGAATCAAATCTGTCAATACTCAATCTGGAAATGACAATAATGAGGGTATCGTATCAATATACACTCAAAGAACTACTGGATATAATCAGAACTGAATCAAATTCTGTTTCAACAGCATAACTGTACATTCTCAATATACCCAGCAATACAATCAATAGATATCAATTCCCACAACTCATAATCAATAACGACACAATTCTGATATCATCTCTCAATCAAATACTGATAGGACTCGTTTTTACGTGTTTTTAGTGTTGTTTTTGAGTCGCGTTCATGCATAATATTAGTTTGTTTTAGTTGAATTTTGCAATTTTTTAGCATTATTGAGCATTTGACTAATCTCGTGCATTCTGTGGTTATTTTGTAGGAATTGAACCAAAAAGTGGGAGAAACTTTGGCATAATATCGAAGAGGTCTCGCTAGGGCGGTCAAAAGTGACCGCCCCAGCGAGCATTGTGGTCTGGCCGAGGATTATTTTGCGCAAGTGTCTTGACCGCCCCCAGCGAAAACCTGGGACAAGCTCGAGGAAGCTTATTCGAGGACCTCTCGCTAGGGCGGTCAAAATATACCGCCCTAGCGAGAAGCGAGATTGAGAAAGATTTGTTTCCAAATTTCTAGGGACTCTATCCTACACTATAACCTAACACACGAGATCAGCCGTTTTTTGACACACTTTATCAGACTTTTCATTAATTTTCTTGGAGAGGAGGCTAGGAGCAAAGGAGATTACGAAGACCTCGAGATTTCCACGCGTCGTGGCCGTCATCCATCGTCATCTTTAGTATTTTTATTATTCAGTATTTTATTTCTTACATTGATTGTTGGTTTTTATCATGAATTTCAGTAGCTAAACTCTAGATTTGTTGGGATTTGAGGGGATCCTACCCCGTACTCGGTGTTGAACATTATTTCTCGACGTTTTTATTAGTGATTTGTTTATGCTATTGTTCTTTCGTGTTTCAATCGAAGCCTAGCTAACTTCCTTTGATTATTTCATGTTGTTGATGAGTTCGATAGAATAGTTAACAATACGATCAAATATTATAAACCACGGATTTACAATTTTAATAGATATACAGAATTGGGTACGTGTCGATAGTGATAGTTCACCCGAATGAAAGCTAGTGGATTCCATAGAATGTAATGCAATCTTGAACTGTTAAATATTTGAGGACACTTGAGTACTGCATGTTTTTGATTAATATTAATATAGCTCCACAGAGTATATTAATTAGTCTAGGGAATTCCGTCGAACGCACGAGTAAAAGTCGAGTGTAATTAGTTAAACACGAGCGGTAGGTGAACTGATAATTCCCAACAAATTCATTTCTCATTTGATTTAATCCAAATTAATCATTGCGTTCTTGAACACGTTTTCTTTGCATTTTAATTATTTTAATTGTTTACTTTACATTAGTTTAATCATCAACTCAATTTATCGTTGCTAAAGAAATTTTAATTGAAAATAAAAATAGTGTAACGCAGTCCTTGTGGAACGATACTCGTATTCACTTACGTTTATTATAACTTGACTATCGTGCACTTGCGATATTTAAATCGAGCTTTCATTTATAAAATAAATTTTGGGATTATTCACTGTGAAAGTTTTGCTCGATCAAGTTTTTGACGCCGTTGCCGGGGACTGTTGATTCACAATTTTTTATTTTTCAGTTAAATTCTTTAGTATTATTTATTTTATTGTTATTTGATACTCTCATTGTGTTGCAGATTTTTCTTGTGGTGCATGCGAAGATCACTCGAGTTTAAGCTTGAGCCTTTTGACCCCGAGATCGAACGCACAGCTAGACGTCGACTACAGCAGCAAAGAGCGAAGGAAAGAATGGAAGGCGATCAACAAAGAGAGGAGCCAAGGCGTATACCGATGTTGGATTATGCACAGCCGTCTCTTGATGGAGCACGTCCAAGCATCGTAAGACCAGTCATCCGAGCTAATCAGTTTGAGATCAAGCCAGCTATCATTCAGATGATTCAAAACACTGTCCAATTTGGGGGAAGTGCACTTGACGACCCTAATTCTCATATAGCTGACTTTCTTGAAATTTGTGATACTTTTAAGTTTAATGGCGTGTCTGATGACGCTATTCGTTTGCGTTTATTTCCATTTTCAGTGAGAGATAAAGCTAAGTCGTGGTTAAACTGTTTGTCTGTAGGGTCTATTACTACATGGGAAGATATGGCAAAGGCGTTCCTGATCAAGTACTTTCCTCCGTCGAAGACTATGAATCTCAGAGCCGACATTACTACTTTTGCTCAATATGAGCAAGAGTCACTTTACGAGGCATGGGAGCGCTACAAGGACTTGTTGAGGAGATGTCCACACCATGAGCTGCCTCTTGGGTTAGTTGTTCAAACTTTCTACTACGGTCTGCTTACTCCTAACCGTACTATGATAGATGCTGCTGCCTGTGGTAACTTACTGAGAAAGACGGCGGAGGAAGGATATGAGTTATTGGAGGAGATGGCTGCTAGTAGCTATCATCCTCAGTCTGATACGCAGAGACGAGGTGCTGGAGTTAATCAAGTTAATGATTTGTCGGCGGTTTCAGCACAGTTAGAGGCTTTGAATAGAAAGATTGATGGGATGAGCATGAGTGGGTCGGCTATGCGTCTGCAAGAAATTTTCTATGTTAAGTGTGGGGATGAGCATGATGTGCAGGATTGCCAAGATGGCAACCCATTCTATGTGCCTGAGGGAGCACCGGTAAAACAAGTGGGATTCCAGAACCGTCCTAGAAATGACCCTTACTCGAACACATATAATCCGGGATGGAGGAATCACCCAAAATTTTCATGGGGAGGTCAAAACAACCAACATCGCCAACAAAGAGGTCCACCATATGTGATGCACCAAGGATTCAAGCCAGAACCGTCTCGGGAGGAGAAGTCCAATTTAGAGCAAATGATGACTAAATTTATTTCTGCAACAGAGACGAGATTTCAGAACCAAGATGCATCCATAAAGGGGTTAGAGAATCAAATTGGACAATTGGCTAAGTTGATTGCTAATAGGGAGCAAGGAACTTTACCAAGCAACACGGAAACTAACCCAAGAGAACATGTGAAGGCGGTGGAATTGCGTAGTGGAAAAACACTCGGGTCTAATGAGGAAAAGACCAAGCACGGTGAGGATGAGGTGAAAAATCGAGGAGGTAAGTCTTCTAACTCTACATCTACACCTATTGCACAGAATAAAATTGTTATCCCTCCACCTTTTCCTGCAGCAACGAAGAAAGCTAAATTAGATGCACAATTTGGTAAATTTCTTGAGATATTTAAAAAATTGCATATTAACATTCCTTTTGCTGATGCTTTATTGAATATGCCATGTTATGCAAAATTCTTGAAAGATATCTTAGCAAATAAGCGGAAGCTAGAAGATCATATGACGGTGAATTTGACCGAAAATTGCTCCGCTTTAGTTCAAAACAAGATGCCTCCGAAGCAAAAAGATCCAGGGAGTTTCTCAATACCTTGCATTATTGGTGACATTAATTTTCATAAAGCTTTATGTGATCTTGGTGCGAGTATTAATCTGATGCCTTTTTCTGTGTTTAGGAGACTGGGATTAGGTGAACCCAAGCCAACTAGGATGTCGTTGCAGCTGGCTGACAGATCTGTCAAGTATCCACGTGGGATTATTGAAGATGTTCTGGTGAAAGTGGATAAGTTTATTTTTCCTGCAGACTTTGTGGTACTTGACATGGAGGAAGATTTAGAGATGCCTTTAATCCTAGGGAAACCTTTTCTAGCTACAGGGAAAGCACCGATTGATGTTGAGGAGGGGAAATTGAGACTGAGAGTTGGAGAATAAGAAATTATTTTTGATGTTTTCAATACTCTCAAGCACACAATGCACAATGATAGTTGCTTTCGTATTGATGTCTTGGATTCGCTTGTTTGTGATTTTGTGCAGGATGGATTGAAAGAACCATTGGAGGCCACTCTCACTACTGAAAAGCAGAAGGACGAGCTAGACGAGGAAAAGATGGAGATGGTAGCTCATTTGAATGCCATTCCACCTTGGAGAAAGCAAGTGAGGCTTAGACTAGAGAAATTGGGAGACAGAAAAGATTTAATGCCTCAAAAGTCAAGCCTAGAGGAGCCACCTACTTTGGAGCTCAAACCATTACCTCCACATCTCAAGTACGTATATCTAGGAGAAAATAATAAATTGCCTGTTATTATTTCCTCTTCTTTGACAGATGATATGGAGAGTAAGCTCTTGGGAGTTCTCAAGGAGCATAAAGGAGCATTCGCTTGGAAGGTTTCGGACATAAAAGGGATAAGTCCTTCGATCTGCATGCACAAAATTCTGATGGAAGATAAATACTCACCTCTAGCACAACCACAAAGGAGACTCAATCCAAAGATGCAAGAGGTAGTAAAAGCTGAAACAATTAAACTTCTGGATGCAGGTATTATCTATCCTATCTCTGATAGTGCGTGGGTAAGTCCTGTACAATGTGTGCCTAAAAAGGGTGGGATTACTGTTATTACTAATGAAAAAAATGAGTTGATTCCCACTAGAACTGTTACGGGTTGGCGTGTATGCATAGATTATAGGAAATTGAATGATGCAACCCGTAAAGATCACTTTCCCTTGCCATTTATCGATCAAATGATTGAACGATTAGCAGGTCATGAATTTTATTGCTTTTTAAATGGATACTCGGGATACAATCAAATCACAATTGCACCTGAGGACCAAGAGAAAACTACTTTCACTTGCCCTTATGGTACTTTTGCGTTTAGGCGTATGCCCTTTGGTTTATGCAATGCACCTGCAACATTTCAAAGATGCATGACCGCTATCTTTCATGACATGACTAAAAATTTCCTTGAAATCTTTATGGATGACTTCTCTATTTTTGGCTCCTCATTTAATGAATGTTTAGAGAATTTGAACTTGGTGTTAGTTAGATGTGAGGAGAGCAATTTGGTGTTGAATTGGGAGAAATGTCATTTTATGGTTCAAGAGGGGATTGTGTTAGGACACAAGGTATCGGAGAATGGAATTGAGGTTGACAAAGCCAAGGTGGAAGTAATCAAAAACTTACCCCCACCTTCATCAATAAAAGGAGTTAGAAGTTTCCTAGGGCATGCTGGTTTTTATAGGCGTTTCATTAAAGATTTTTCCAAAATTGCTAAACCTTTATCCTCTTTGTTGATGAAAGATGCTGAATTTAATTTTGATTATACTTGTCTGCATGCATTCGAGATACTCAAGGAAAGCTTGGTGACAGCACCTGTTCTGACTGTCCCTGATTGGGAGCTACCGTTTGAGGTGATGTGCGATGCTAGTGATACAGCTGTTGGTGCGGTGCTGGGTCAAAGGAAGAACAAGGTATTTCATACCATCTACTATGCAAGTAAGACTTTAAATTATGCTCAATTGAATTACGCTACTACTGAAAAGGAATTGCTTGCTATAGTATTTGCTTTTGACAAATTTCATTCATACCTTGTTCTGTCTAAAGTAACTGTGTATACAGATCATTCTGCCCTAAAATACTTGCTTGCTAAGAAAGATGCGAAACCTAGGTTAATTAGGTGGATTTTATTATTGCAAGAATTTGATCTCGAAATTCGAGATAAAAAGGGTGTGGAAAATGTAGTTGCTGACCACCTGTCTAGGCTTGAGCATGTTGAAATTAAGGGGAGTGACGATGATATAGATGACTGGTTTCCTGATGAACAATTGCTTGAGGTAAATGCGTACCCTTGGTATGCCGATTTTGCAAATTTTCTTGTCACTGGAACACCTCCACCTAATTTATTGTTTCACCAAAGAAAGAAATTCTTTTCAGACGTGAAATATTATTTTTGGGAGGAACAGTTCTTGTTTAAGATTTGTGCAGACTCCATGATAAGAAGATGTGTGGCGGAGGAGGAGACCAATCAAATTCTAAACCATTGTCATGACCGTGAGGTAGGTGGTCACTTTGGACCCATACGGACGGCATCTAAGGTACTTGAATGTGGCTTCTATTGGCCAACTCTTTTTAAGGATGCTCGTTTGTATGTTCTCAATTGTGATAGATGCCAACACACAGGTAATATTTCCAACCGTCATGAGATGCCTTTAAATAACATTATTGAGTGTGAAATATTTGATGTGTGGGGGATTGATTTTATGGGTCCTTTTCCTGCGTCTTTTGCAAAGAAATTTATTCTGGTGGCAGTGGAGTATGTATCTAAATGGGTGGAGGCAGAGGCTTGTGCCACTAATGATGCACAAGTTGTGTTAAAATTTTTAAAGAAACATATTTTTAATCGATTTGGTGCACCACGTGCAATCATAAGTGATGGGTGGCACCCATTTTTGCAACAAAATTTTTGATAAACTGTTGGGCATATATGGTGTCACCCACAAAGTTTCCACTCCATAACATCCCCAAACTAGTGGACAAGTTGAAGTATCCAATCGAGAAATTAAGAGGATTTTAGAGAAGACGGTTAATGTGAATAGGAAGGACTGGTCCATTCGGTTAGATGATGCTTTGTGGGCGTATCGTACTGCTTTTAAAACACCTATAGGCACTACACCATATAGGTTGCTCTTTGGTAAAGCATGTCATCTACCAGTCGAATTAGAGCATAGAGCATATTGGGCGACCAAAGCACTAAACTTTGATTTTGCTCTTGCCGGTGAAAAACGATTGCTGCAGTTGAATCAGTTAGATGAGTTTCGGGGAAGAGCTTATGATCTTGCACTATCATACAAGGAACGCACCAAACGAGCCCATGACAAACACATTATAAGAAGGGAATTCAAAGTGGGTGAAGCGGTGTTGGTATACAATTCTCGCTTACGACTCTTTCCGGGCAAGCTAAAGTCAAGGTGGTCAGGACCATTCACTATAGCCAAGGTGTTCCCATCGGGTGCAGTGGTGTTGCATGATGGCAAGGACGGGACGTTTACTGTGAACGCTCAAAGATTGAAGCACTATATCGGTGGCACAATTGAGCCACAAATTGGAGTCACTCGGCTCCATGACAGTCATTGAGGACATGGGTGAAGAGTCGAGCTCTAGACTATAAATTGATAAGTACTTCTACTCCTTATTTTGATTTTGATTATAGTTTTTTTTTTTAGTTAATAATCGCATCATTTGCATTTAGGTAGTTGCATGGCATTGCATTCAAATTTTTTTCCCGAACACTTCTCGCTCGGGCGGTCAAAACTGACCGCCCCAGCGGGTACTCGTTTTTAAAGAAAATCCTTTTGCGAAAACGTCTCGCCAGGGCGGGAAAAATATACCACCCTAGCGAGTCGCGTAGATTAAAAAAAAATTTTCTCCCCGAAAACTTCTCGCTCGGGCGGTCAATTTTGACCGCCCTAGCGAGTCGCACAGATTAACAAAAAATTTTTTTTCCAAAAACTTCTCGCTCGGGCGGTCTGTTTTTACCGCCCTAGCGAGTCGCGCAGATTATAAATACTTTCCTCTTCTCTTTTCCTCCCCACTTTGAACCCTACTCCTCCCCTCCGATTTTCGGCACCCCCCTCCATCTTTTGTACTCAATCCTTATTATTTGGTGATTTTTCAGGGCAAAGACTCAATCTTGGTCCATACACTCCACGAGGAAGCATTTAGGCTACAAGATTTTCTTCTCCGGCGGTCTTTCAAGCAACTCCGGTCATCTTCCACATATTCCGGTGAGCTTCTCCGGCGACCCTCAACAATTTTCCGGCGGTTGGATACTTTGTGCACTCCAATCTCTACATGGCACCCAAAAGATCTAAGGTAACTCAGGGTTCTTCTAGTTCTCGTTCCACTCCATCTATGTTTGTGAATGAAAAAGCTAGGGAAAGATTTGAGCATGCTAGACTACATAGGAAACCAATCCCTGAGCGTGGATTTAGCTCGTTTCTTATCGGTCAATTTTCGGAGTCCCAAATAGAAAGAAGAGGGTGGAATGCCTTTGTAGCACAACCGAATGCAGCAGTGGTTCCGGTTGTGCGTGAATTTTATGCCAATGCTCCGGAGGGAAATGAGTCGAAGGCATTTGTGAGGGGACATCTAGTCCCGTATGATCCCAAGACGATCAATGATATGTTGGGTTTACCGTCGGTGGACGATTCGGTGTTTCAGGCGTGGCTGCTTAACCTGGATTATGATTTGATCATTCGCACACTCTGTTATCCGGGCACCACGTGGAAACAACCGGGGACTTACACGGTCTTTCTTGAAAAGTTTTTGAAAGTGGAGGGGGCATTGTGGTATGCATTCTTGTCTAAGAGATTGATGCCGGTCGGTCATACGAGTGATGTGCAGCGTGAGCAGGCGGTTGTTCTTTATGCCATCTGTATTGGGATGGTGATTGATGTGGGCAGGCTCGTTTTCGGACAGCTTAACATGTGCATTAATAGCAGCAATTTGGCTTTTTACTTTCCGACGATAGTGACTGAGCTGTGTGCCCGAGCGGGGGTGATATTTTCAGATGATGATGAGTGGTTACCGCCGATGAGAGCCATTGATGAGGCTCTTTATAGATCCAAGAGGGAGAAAAGACAGGCTGAGCTGCCCGAGGAGGTATTTTTCGATTATGGGGGAGCAGCTCAACCACCTCCGGTCTTAGGACATGCACCACCACCTCCGCAGCCACGCCGCCGTGCCATGCGAGATCGCCTCGACAAATTGGGCGCTTGGGCCACTTATCAGACTGAGTACCAGGCCGTTAATCAAGCCCACATTCAGAACATCGAATACTTGGTGCAGGGGATCTCAACTCATTTGGGCATCGACACGTCCGGCCGGCCACCTACACCAGCATACCCGCCACCCTTCCAGTTTCAATACCATTATCCTATGCCCCCAGCGGCTGAAGAGGGGTCCCACCGCCTGAGAATGAGGAGGAGGACGATTTCTGATTAGGGGAGTTCACTGTTTCCCCTTGCCTTTTATTTTGCATATTCTTTCTTTGCATTTACATTCACGAGTTTTTCTTTATGTTTTTAGTGTTTGTTTCGTTTTGTGCACTGAGGGCATTGCACAACTCTAGTATGAGGGGGGTAGATTGTTTTGTTTGCTTAGTTAATTGGTTTTAAATTGTTGCATTTCTTTTATTTGGTGTTGTTTATGGTGAGAAGACATAGTGTATGAGCCAATGATGATGTTGAATTGATAGTATACAAAAGTATTGATTGGGTCACCTCATGAATGGTACTCTTGATTGTTAAAGCATGAATTTTGGCACAAAGTTGAACTTTTTGAGCACATATGTGTGGGGACTAGAATTTTGTAGGAATAATGGTGAAATTTGAAGGTTTTGTGTGGTTAACTTGAAATGGATCATTTATGAGTTGATTTAGCATGTAAACCCGTGAAAATAAGTCACTAATTGGGACCTTGAATGAGAACATGTGATTTGCCTTGAACTTTACATATACCTTTTTTTTTCAATGCACTGAATTAAAATATCATACTCCTAACCAGCTGTAATCCAAAGTATATATTCTTAGCCTAGGGAGTACACGTGTGAAAATTGTGCCTCAAAAAATATATATATATATCGAAAAAGAAAAAATTGGTGGAGATGTAAGGTGAGGGGGAGCTGAAATAAAAGGAATGAAATTCTATTCCTGGGCTAAAAGTTGGAGATGTAAGGAGACGAGGAAAGTCAGACGAAAAGTCTTGACGATTGCACAATGAAAATGATCGGTGTACTCCCGACTGTTAGCCACTTGAGCTTATTTTCCTTCTTTTCGACACCCTTCTCTGCACTTAAGAATCGAATAAAGTTCAAATTATGGTTAGTGATAAATGGACACGGGGGTGCATGCTAGTGATACTTGTATTGAAGTGCTAATTGAGTGACTCGCATGATCGGATGATTGATCTATTTGAAGTACGAATGACTAGACCCATCATGACACACACACACATTCAAATTAGTGTCGAGATTTATGTGTAGATGAGAATGAGTATTCGTTTGTGATTCGACTTGATTATGAATTTGTGTGTGGGAAAGTTCACTGAGGCATGAGCATAACAGTTGTTAACTCACCATTGACATTTACTTGTGTTGGTTATTTCTTGTTTGAGTATTTTGTGTTTGTTTTGTTTGTTTAGAATCTCGTGCTTTAACCTATTTTGCTCGAGGGCGAGCAAAAGGTTAGTATGAGGGGGTTGATAGGACTCGTTTTTACGTGTTTTTAGTGTTGTTTTTGAGTCGCGTTCATGCATCATATTAGTTTGTTTTAGTTGAATTTTGCAATTTTTTAGCATTATTGAGCATTTGACTAATCTCATGTATTCTGTGGTTATTTTGTAGGAATTGAACCAAAAAGTGGGAGAAACTTTGGCATAACCAGCGAAAACCTGGGACAAGCTCGAGGAAGCTTATTCGAGGAGCTCTCGCTAGGGCGGTCAAAATATACCGCCCTAGCGAGAAGTGAGATTGAGAAAGATTTGTTTCCAAATTTCTAGGGACTCTATCCTACACTATAACCTAACACACGAGATCAGCCGTTTTTTGACACACTTTATCAGACTTTTCATTAATTTTTCTTGGAGAGGAGGCTAGGAGCAAAGGAGATTTCGAAGACCTCGAGATTTCCACGCGTCGTGGCCGTTATCCATCGTCATCTTTAGTATTTTCATTATTCAGTATTTTATTTCTTACATTGATTGTTGGTTTTTGTCATGAATTTCAGTAGCTAAACTCTAGATTTGTTGGGATTTGAGGGGATCCTACCCCGTACTCGGTGTTGAACATTATTTCTCGACCGTTTTTATTAGTGATTTGTTTATGCTATTGTTCTTTCGTGTTTCAATCGAAGCCTAGCTAACTTCCTTTGATTATTTCATGTTGTTGATGAGTTCGATAGAATAGTTAACAATACGATCAAATAGTATAAACCACGGATTTACAATTTTAGTAGATATACGGAATTGGGTACGTGTCGATAGTGATAGTTCACCCGAATGAAAGCTAGTGGATTCCATAGAATGTAATGCAATCTTGAACTGTTAAATATTTGAGGACACTTGAGTACTGCATGTTTTTGATTAGTATTAATATAGCTCGACAGAGTATATTAATTAGTCTAGGGAATTCCGTCGAACGCACGAGTAAAAGTCGAGTGTAATTAGTTAAACACGAGCGGTAGGTGAACTGATAATTCCCAACAAATTCATTTCTCATTTGATTTAATCCAAATTAATCATTGCGTTCTTGAACACGTTTTCTTTGCATTTTAATTATTTTAATTGTTTACTTTACATTAGTTTAATCATCAACTCAATTTATCGTTGCTAAAGAAATTTTAATTGAAAATAAAAATAGTGTAACGCAGTCCTTGTGGAACGATACTTGTATTCACTTACGTTTATTATAACTTGACTATCATGCACTTGCGATATTTAAATCGAGCTTTCATTTATAAAATAAATTTTGGGATTATTCACTGTGCAAGTTTTGCTCGATCAAATACACTATGAAAATCATAACAATTCTATACGGTATCCGTTCTTCAATCCGGTTTCGATTATACGATGTCTAATACATCAAGAACATCATATATGAATCATATATGATTCCTTCAATATCACAATTTCAAACGGTATCAAAACATAAGAAAACTTACGTCCAGTTGAAGCTCTCGTCGATAGGAACACGGTACTGAAGTCGGATTACAAATCAGACGGACGGATTGAAATATAAAGGCGTAAGGATTTCTGAAGCTTTTCCTCGTTTTTTTCCTTTCTTCGTTTCTGTATTTCTGAATGAAGGAACATATATATATCTCAACTTGCATGTAAAGAAACGTGTCCCATTCTTCTTTCATCTCAGTCGGCGCTCAGGCGGTCGAGAATTACTGCCCGGGCGCGGAATGTTCTGCCCAAGCTCTTTCGGATTGCACATTGGCGCTCGGGCGGTCACAAACTACCGCCCGGGCGCCGCACCTTCTGCCCGAACACTTAACTTGTTATGCACTGGCGCTCGAGCGGTCAAAAAATACCGCTCGGGCGCCAGACTCTCTGTCCAAAATCCATTCTTGTGATGCATTGGTGCTCGGGCGGCCCTTTTCTAACGCTCAGGGCGCCAACAGTTCTGTCCGAAAAAATGTGTCATTCATATGCTTGGCCCAATCTGGTCTCGAAATGATCCGTCTATAATCATATCAGTTCAAAATCAATAATCTCAGATTAACAGAATCAAAATCTCGGGCATTACAACTCGTTACTTCCAGTTTATACATGTTGAGTCTTTAGACTCACTAGACTTGATCGATGCAGGTGAGGATGCATTTGAGGAGACGAGGGGCGAGGAAGAGTGAGCTGGCTTGGACTGAGTGGGAGACTAAACCCGAGGATGACCGCCATGTTTTTAAGAATTTATGAAAGTTTCAAATACCCTGATTTCATGTTTGTTTACGATGTTCTAAAACAAGTATTTTCGTTAGCAAAATTTCTATGGTGATCTTTTATTGCAAATACTTTTAGATGGTTGGCAAACTTGAGTGTGGTTGGTTTATGGCAAATGTTTTTAGACGAACGAGACATTTTAATGCAAATTCGAAATTTTATTTCATATTTAAGAAAATTTTTATTTTTCCGCAAAATTCTAAGTAGTGTAAAGTACGGTACATTACAGAAGATATTGTTATTGGGATAAATAAAGATAAGATAGAGTTTAATTCCATAAAAACTCTATCATCCTTTTTGGTGGTTTATTTTTTGTACATTAGGTTTTCTTTAATTTAGTAGGCTTTTCTCCTTGACCCAATAACAATATATACGTGAAGAAGAGAAGGAGGCGCACACAATTGAAAAATGAATTCTCTCATCTCCCTCTACCTCTTCAACGTGAAGAACAAGAAAAAGGCTCAAGAATTTCTCATTTTGTCTCCACAACTCTAGGCTACACCTTGATTAGGAGTCTAAAATCTGGTATTTTCTTTGCAATTTTCGAACTTCAGACTTAGTTGTGCAGATAGCTGAAGAATAGTCACAAGGCGTGATCACGCCTTGTGGAAAATTCACTTCTGAATTTTTCTGCTTCAAGTCCTCCTCAAAGTTTCATATTGACAACTTTAATTGTGATATAAAATCACTTTTTTTAGCACATATTTATCCCAAGAGTAGAAAAATTTCTCATACAACAAAATAACATAAAAGTGTATCAATTAAGTACATTGGAAGTGAAAACAATGGGAAATATGACAACAAAAACGCAAAGTATTACAAGCCTATATTCTATACTCGTTCCTAGTTGATCCAGACTCCTAAAAAAAGATAAAGGTCGCTTGAGTTTAAGACTAGAATTTGTTATGTAAATGTCATGTTTCATAGGTAAGGGGATAAAAATGTAAATTCATACATATAAGTGCTCATTAGATGAGACACTAACAACCCTCCATCGAATTAGTATGTGGCTATGGTTGTACATTATTAGTCCTTTGACCGGGGACAACATGGAGACTCTACGTACTAACATTGCATTTTGATTCATTTACTGACTTCACTAGAGTCATCAGGTGGTGAGATTGAGTATATTTTTTGACATATATAGGAGCCGATACATTGTAGTCGGGATTCATCACACGCTTAGGGTTGTAGATATCCTATGTGATCTGATGAGTTAATATTGCAATGAATCTTTGTCTGGTGTAAGACATATATATTATGGAAAGGTGTTTCCGTAGGTTCATATACAATGTCAATATGATTACTCAAAAATAAATCACATCATTATCGAAATTATTTGCAACTCTCGATATAACAATGATTGTAGATTCGATCGGATATACGTGTTGAAGTTACCGTACTGTACGTTAAAAATAACTTACTAGTTTTTGCAGGTATTATCAGTGATACCTAGGAGATCATGGGACGATGCTACTGGAATATCTTACTATGATCCAATGGGTACAATTAGACTTTAATTCAGACGTTCTTGATCAAGAGGTTGATAAAATGAATGAGGCTAGTTATGGTAAGCCCGAATAAAAATAAGTGATTTCTTGAATCATATGAAGTTGTCAAACCAAGACTAGCTGTGTCACGCCCCGAAGCAGGGGTTAGTCGATATTGGCGTTGTTTCACAATCACACAATTTGTAAACAACTAGCATCGTAGTAATCAAATATCCAAGTAGTCTATTTCATAAATCATATCAATGTCTTTACAAAACTTAGACGAAATGCGGAAGTATAAAAAAATAATAAAAACGAAATAACACAACTAGTCTCGTTACGAATTTACATCTTCACCATCCTCAGAAATATTTTTGTTCTTCTTCCTCATTTTGTTCCTTGTTCTTATCTGGGGGGAGGAAGTAATGGTGAGTATTTGGGTAAATACTCAGCAAGTTGGGGTCGATCGATCATAGTTTATAATAAATGCATACATATAAATATATCGTATATCATTTCAATATTGACATAATGTTCAAATCATAATATATCATATTGATTCAAACAAATGGCATTGGAAATCATCTTATTTTACATAGCTAACTGATCATTTCCCTAAGTTATATCCTCTAAGAGAGTGAGGCCATGATATCAATTATTATATCCCACCGCATCAAGGCCAAATAAAATCAAATGTCGGAATTTCCTGACCATTTCAAATGCAAATCATAACAGTGACTTCAAAAATAATTTTTCAAGCATGATTTTAAATATCATTTAGCAAATCGAAGGAATAACATATGTCGATCGAATTTCAAGAAACATACATAATTTACTTTCGTGCAAACACAGACACACTTATGAAGAACAAGTATGTCAATATATATATCAAATAGTACACTTATGAAAAACATGCGTACATCAAAGTATAGCAAAAACCCACTTACAATTTGTAAATCTTTAAGATTGTGAGAAGGAAGACTGCTCGAGTTGGAACCGAACTTTGATCGAGACTGTGAGAAAGAAGGTTGCTCGATTTTTGTTTTGAAAACAGCTGTTGCAAGTCTTCGAATTTGGACAAGAATTAGCTCGAACTTGATAGTAACTTGGATCGGAAAATGGACAGCAACTTAGATTGGATATATCTCCAAGATGCTGCTGAAAAATTGTTGCTAAGGGGTTCGAAAATTTGTTGCAGATGCTTCCAAATTTGGACAACTTTTGTGCTTGGTTTGTGGTATGAGTTCTCTAGCCTTTGGCCATTATTTATAGGACAATATGAGCAGCAAAAAAAGTCAACCTTTACTACTCATTCAAGGTTGTTATCCATCAAATTTATTGTTACAACTCAATCTTAGCAGCTACGTATGCCTTTTCGAATTCCAAATTTTGAGCTGCATTTCTGGATTCTTCTTTCTTATTTTTATAGTTGTTGCAAGCTTGGTCAAAATGCTGATTTAATGGCTGTTAATCTCAGCTTTAAGGACATTTAGAGGCTACTAATGGTGGTCAAATGCTCATTAAACCGGCTATTACAACTCGTCTCATAATAACAGATATTGAGTCTTAACAAGCTGAATCCCTGAATCATTGAAGGTCATAGAAGTATTGAATTTTGTATTCCTATTGAGATAGTCAAATTCAAAAGTTAAATTTGGTTATTATAAGTTTGACAAAGATCAAACATATAGATTATAAAATAGTTTATAAATATATTTCAAATTTAAAAGATGTGGAAGTTAGGATAAATTCTAAATTTGTGATGAGATTGCAATTAAGTAATTTAGTGAAAGAGTTCCAAAATAGACATTGTCAAATATGAGTTAGTGAAAAAATTTCATCTTCAAAATTTTCACTTTAAAATATAATAATGAAATTTGTATTATCAACATATCGACGTTGTCTGATCGTCAATAGGGATTATAATGAAGTCATGATTATTTAATTTGTAAATTTACAATATACTAATTAAATATTAATTAGTATTTATGACTACTATAAAAAATTCTCATGGAATATTCGAAAAAGGTCTATAATCAATTCATTAATTAATAGTTATTCAATTATTTAATGTATTATCAAATGTTGAAAAAAATATTACAGAAGATCAGGACTCATCATGGATTATTTGATAATATTAGAGAATCCTAATCCAACTCTAACTAATAAGAGTCCTAGTTAGATAATAAAACCCAGTGGAGATTTTTAACAAAGTGAAAACTCAAAGTAAGAATCTCATTAGAATTCAAACATAAGAGTTCCATTAGGATTCTAATTTAGAGATCTA
The DNA here is from genome assembly GCF_025594145.1 of Primulina tabacum. NCBI lineage: Eukaryota > Viridiplantae > Streptophyta > Magnoliopsida > Lamiales > Gesneriaceae > Primulina > Primulina tabacum. The sequence goes on along the minus strand of NC_134552.1, from coordinate 46,795,610 downwards.
GTAGGATTCGAACTTTGTCCGTAAAAATTATAAATATGACAATGCATGTCATATTAAGATGTTAGAGTTTTTCTCTTTCCTCACAACCATTAAAACTTGACCATCACCTATTGAAGCTTACCCACAGCCAGCCGCCCTTCCTCCATTGTATGCCGCCGATGTCCAGCCACCGCACTCCCACCAAAGTTGCAAAATTTCGGCTATTAATTTTCAATACATAATTTCTTTTAGATATCTAGTGAGATCTATAATAGAAATTCAGTCTTCGATCATGGACCTAGTTAAGAAATTTAAGAACGGCGTTACTTACAGTTGTTCCTTCGTAAAGATTTACAAGAAGGACTATTTCCCCTCAAAATCTGGAATAGTTTGTTGTTCAACATCTTAGAATGCAAAGGTAATAATTCTAAATATCATATGCATTGTTATGAATCATACGATCAAAACTGAATTTTTTTGAAAATTTTTAACATACGCACATCTTAAGTTAGAGAAAACGGTACTTCAATCTCATGCATGCCTCTATCTATTGGCCGATTTTAAATATAAATAGATTAACTCATGGTGGACCAAAGTCCATAATTAACTTTATATTTGATTCAACATTATTAGTGTTAGTTAAACGACCTGAAAATTTAAAGGTCCACGTGAACCACATGTACGCAAGTTATTAAATTATCTTGTATTTTAAATAATTGTTTTTATTGCATAAATTAATTATGTTGTGCATATTGACATGTTTAAAATATATTTTTCTAAATGGTTGCATTAAAATGTATTTTTAAAGGATATTCGAGTTGCGATCGAGGAACGGAGACCGAGGGCTGAAAAATAAGAAATGTTTTTATTGGTTAATTGTTTTTAATTATTTAAGATAGGGGTGATGATTTTTCTTATTTTTGAAAATAAGGGATTTTGAGGTGATTTTATACGCGGGGATGTAATTTTTATCGGTGTTGGTTTTACAACAAAAACGCGAACGTTTTGGAAACCCGGCTAATAAATTCACAAATTTTATTAAACAAAATAATTTTTTATTTTAATTAACCATTAATGGACCTAATTAACTCCACTAATAGGCCTAAGCTTGTTTAGTGATTAATTAACGTGACTATATAATAAGCTAAAGACCCACCCTATAACCTATCATTCACACGCCCCACTTTCCCAACTCCAATCAAACTCTCCCCCACTAGCAAAAATACCCAGCACACACATCACAATTAGAGAAGAAAAGCTTCGGTCTTTTGAAGAAAAATCCAGCCTTAATGTCTACGTCGTCGTTCTTCGCATCGTCGCTTCGTTTTCGTGCGTAAAATACTCAAAGGAACGCCATATTCTCTTTTTTACTCATCATTCACACCATAGTAATTATTTAAAATCGGTTTTCATGGAAAACAAGTTGCAACCTGAAATATTTTCGGTTTTATGTCATATGCCAATTTTTAAGGCTTGAATTTGAGGAAAAATCATGTTTGTTATGTTGTTAGAGGGGCTGCCATGATTAGGAATTGTTAGGGGATGGTTTTACACAAGTTTAAAGGCTTAGAACACACACAATCACAACAAACCAGAAACATACAAGCTGGAACCGTGCGTTTAATTAAGTAGGGCCGATGTGCTTGTTGGTCTTCATGAGTTCGGTTTGTTGTGCATGGGGCTTAGGGGTTCGAACAGGTCTCAAGGAGGGCTTGTGCTGGACGTGGGTCAGGGTTAGGGTCAGGAAGGGTCCTAGCATGGCTAGGATCCCTGGCGCGCAGCTTTGGAGGAGTCCCATGTAGCAGGGACTCCTCGCGCGACAGGTAAGGGGACAGGAACCAAGGGGTGGCTCGCTGCTGGGGCTTGGGTGAGTTAGGTAGGTCCTATAGGGTCTAAGGAAGTTGGGTAAGGGCTGGGCTAGGGGCTGGTGCGGCTGGGTCGCTGTTGGCTCGAGGAAAAAGCTGCAATCGTGAAGAAGCACAAGATGCGCAGGTTTGTGCTTCTGAATTCAGGAGCTTTGCTGCTGGGTTCTAAGGATTGGGCTGGTCTGGGCAGGGTTTGGGCATGGTCCAGGGAAGGTTATGGTCAGGTGGGCTCGGTTGTGGCTCGGATGGAAGGGTCCTAGTTGGGTTAGGAGTCCTAGAGCAACAAGGACACTACAAACACACACACACATGCAATTGGGTCCAGGGTTCAGGGGCTTTAACGCGGGCCAAGGGCTGGTTCTTGGGCTTGGGGTGGTCAGTAGGGTTCATAGATGGGTTGGCTTGAGTTTGGCTTGAGGTGGCTCAGGCGTGGCTTGAGTATTTTGGGAGATTGCTCAGTGTGTTCGATTGTGTGTCAAAATCAAAAATTAAAAGACCCAAATTGAATCCATGGGTTCACGGGTGTGGCTCATGACTTTGAAGGGTAGGATAAATAACAAAAATATTATATTTAAAATTTGGGATCAAAATAATGAGTTTTGGATTTATCCGGGATTTAATCGCCTCACGAAACGTTAATTAAAAAACTGATGGAAAAACCTAGTTTTATGCTTTATAAAATTATGGAAAATTATATTTAAGCTCAAATAATTATTAAAAGTCCGCCTTTTTAAATTGGGAATTTTATATTAAGTTTTGGTTTAATTCGGGATTAAAACGAATTAATATGTTATATTTAAAGAATAATTTAAAAGTCATCGAATAAGCCAAATAAAAATATGAAAAAATTCATGTAAGCTTAAATAATTATTTGAGACATGTTAGAGTCAATGAAATTAAAAAAATATAAAAAAACGTGAAATTTTACGTCCAGGGGTAAAACGGTAATTTTACACCCGAAAATTAGTAAACGTCATGGCAGTGCCTTGAATGCTGTTTTATGTGCTAATATGATTATTTTCAATGGTTATGGATGTTTATGAAATTTTATATATTTATGATTTAATATGTCAAAATGTTATTTTAAACGTTTATGATGCTAAAATGTTATTTTAAATGTTTATGGATTTTTAATATGCTAAATGTTTTTTTAAACGATTATGGATTTTGGTGATAAAATGATAAGGTTAAAAAGATATGTTGCATGCTTGTTTTTAAAGGAAAAAAGATATTAAATGCATGATTTTTATAAAGTGATGAAAATGTAAAAGGTTAGAGGAAGTGAAGTAATTGTGACTATTGAGGATATGAGGATAAGAATGGGGATATCGTGAGGGAAAAAGCCCCAGAGAGAGCCCATTTATGGGAGAAGGCCTCAGAGGGAGCCCGACGATCGTATTTCCATTCGATGAGGATAGGCCAAGGCTCAGTTGACGAGAAAGTGTCGCTGATCTCCCCATCGCACAGTACTGTGGTTATATGTAAATGGATCGATCGAATTTTTGAGGATGAGGAAAGTCACAATTAACGATCTGAATTAAATAAAAAGGAAAAACGTATATGCTCATGATGAAAGGATGTATGTTATGAAATGAGAAAAAGGAAAAGGTTGAGGTTTAAGTTTGACATGTTCATATGAATATGTTTTTGAAGATATGAAAATGTTTAAGAAAATTTTTATGAAAAGTTTATGAAAATGTTTTTATTTAAAGTTTATGCATCATGAAATGTTTACGAAAATGGTTTTGTTTGAAGTTTATGCATCTTCATGAAAACGATATTTTAAGTACAAGTATTTTCACTGTTGTATGTGATCTGTATATGTATTACTGGTTATCAAGATTATGGAGTGTTGAGTATTTAGACTCACTAGGTGTGATTGATGTAGGTGATTATGATAATAATGTTAATGAGGGTCTTGATGGTTGACCTGACTGGACTGAATGTGCACATAAATCCGAGGACCAGTGCTTTTACTTTTCCGCGCTTACGATTTAAAGTTTAAGATTATGTTAAAGATATTTTGTGACTTTTATTTATGTTTATGAGTGGTTTTGAGAGGTTATAGTATGGGCTATATTTTTCAAATAATGTTTTTAGGTTGGTAAAACGTTGTCGATTTTACGATTTAAAGCATTTTACTTTGATTTTGAAATGTTAGTTGAGTGTTTATTTTTAAAATTGTATAAGGTATTTTCAAAGTATTTACACATATGTAAGAAAAAAAATTCTAGTATTTTTTAAGAAAACGAATAGCAGACGTTGGTATCAGAGCAATGGTTCTGTAAAGGGTTGTGCCACCATCAGTGCCGGGAAGATCAGTCGTCATGCCTCAAATTTGTAAGTTTTTATGTTTTATATGATTTATATGTTGTCACATGCATGACTATATGAATTACATGTTTATGTCACATGTTTTATTATGATATATGATTTATATGCTTTAGAAATTTTATACGAGATATGATATGAAATAAGAAATTATTTGATTTCAACGCATGCTGGCTTTGTAGTAGAATTGGACTATGTGGATTTTTGGGTTTTAGTATTGACGTTCAATTTTTGTGCCATAAGAAATCGTGAATATTATGAATTCTTTTGGGACACGTAGATTTTCTAAGAAAATATTTATGATATGTTGTTACTAGTTGAATTAATTTTTGGAAAGTATTCATAAGTAATAATGATTCGAAGACTGCGATTATCTTTGGAAGTAAGAAAATGTATAAATTGAGATTTTAAGTTTTGATGAAAGGTAAGATCGGTTATGAGAATTGATTTTTGGGTAAATAAGTTTAAAATTATCGAAATTTTGTCATGGGAAATCTATAGAGGAAAATAAGAATGCCAAAAATTTATAAGTCAATAGTAGGAATTTTCGAAATTAAGGACCAATTGGATAACTTTAGAGAAAATTAAGAATTTATTTTGCAATTATTAAAGAATTTGGGGACTAGTTTAACAATAAGTGCGAATCGAATGTGTTAAATGGTAAGAATTTGAGGATTTAGACTTTAAGAATATTTAGAACCTTGAGATATCATGGTTATGATGTTACAAGGAATGTTAATCAAGGGTTTTTAAGGATGAAACAATATTAAGCTTGAAAATCTAAGAATTTGTAGGTGTGTTTGGGATTTTAATATCGAAATTTGATAGGTTGATGAACATTTTGGGTATAAAGTAAGGAAAATAATATACGATAAGTGTGGTCATACATCTTTTAATGTTGGAAATTGTAAGAAAAGTTGAAATTCGAGGTTATAATAGTAACACTACTAAATAATTATGGGTCGTTTTAAGTTGCGATTCGCAAACGATGATTTAGAAGGTAAATTTAATTGGGATCAAGGAGACGTAAGGACATCCTAAAATTTAAGTTTTATCAGAGTAGCGCAGCGAAAGCGTGGATTATCGGGGTACTAGAACTAAGTCTAAACTTTTGACTATCAAGGATAAGCAAATTTCGAGGACGAAATTCAATTTAAGGGGGAAGATTGTGACGCCCCAAAAATTTAAAGATCCACGCAAACCACATGCACGCAAGTTATTAAATTCTCATGTATTTTAATTAATTGTTTTTATTGCATAAATTAATTATGTTGTGCATATTGACATGTTTAAAATATATTTTTCTATATGGTTGCATTAAAATGTATTTTTAAAAGATATTCGAGTTGCGATCGAGGAACGGAGATCGAGGGTTGAAAATAGGAAATGTTTTTATTGGTTAACTGTTTTTAATTATTTAAAATAAGGGTGATGCTTTTTTTTATTTTTGAAAATAATGAGTTTTGAGGTGATTTTATACGCCGGGATGTAATTTTTATCGGTGTTGGTTTTTCAACAAAAACGCGAACATTTTGGCAATCCGGCTAATAAATTCACAAACTTTATTAAACAAAATAATTTTTATATTTTAATTAACCACTAATGGACCTAATTAACTCCACTAATGGGCCTAAGCTTGTTTACTGATTAATTAACTATATTATAAACTAAAAACCCACCCCATAACCTATCATTCACACGCCCCACTTTCCCAACTCCAATCGAACTCTCCCCCAGTAGCAAAAATACATAGCACACACATCACAATTAGAGAGGAAAAGCTTCGGTCTTTTGAAGAAAAATTCAGCCTTGGTGTCTACGTCGCCGTTCTTCGCATCTTCGCTTCGTTTTCTTGCGTAAAATACGCAAAGGCACCCCATATTCTCCTTTTTACTCATCATTCACACCATAGTAATTATTTAAAATCGGTTTGCATGGAAAACAAATTGCAACATGAAATATTTTCGGTTTTATGTCATATGCCAATTTTTAAGGCTTGAATTTAAGGAAAAATCATGTTTGTTATGTTGTTAAAGGGGCTGCCATGATTAGGAATTGTTAGGGGATGGTTTTACACAAGTTTAAAGGCCTAGAACACACACACAATCGCAGCAAACAAGAAACATACAAGCTGGAACCGTGCGTTTAATTAAGTAGGGCCGATGTGCTTGTTGGTCTTCATGAGTTCGGTTTGTTGTGTATGGGGCTTAGGGGTTCTACCAGGTTTTGAGGAGGGCTTGTGCTGGAGGTGGTTCAGGTTCAGGAAGGGCCCTAGCATGGCTAGGACCGCTGGCGCGCAGCTTTGGAGGAGTCCCATGCAGCAGGGACTCCTCGCGCGACAGGTAAGGGGACAGCAGCCAAGGGGTGACTCGCTGTGGGGGCTTGGGTGGGTTAGGTAGGTCCTATAGGGTCTAAGGAAGTTGGGTAAGGTCTGTGCTAGGGGCTGGTGCGGCTGGGTCGCTGTTGGCTCGAGGAAAAAGCTGCAATCGTGAAGAAGCACAAGATGCGCAGGTTTGTGCTTCTGAATTCAGGAGCTTTGCTGCTGGGTTCTAAGGATTGGGCTGGTCTGGGCAGGGTTTGGGCATGGTCCAGGGAAGGTTAGGGTCAGGTGGGCTCGGTTGTGGCTCGGATGGAAGGGTCCTAGTTGGGTTAGGAGTCCTAGAGCAACAAGGACACTACAAACACACACACACATGCAATTGGGTCCAGGGTTCAGGGGCTTTAACGCGGGCCAAGGGCTGCTTCTTGGGCTTGGGGCTGGTCAGTAGGGTTCATAGATGGGTTGGCTTGAGTTTGGGTTGAGGTGGCTCGGGCGTGGCTCGAGTATTTTGGGAGATGGCTCGGTGTGTTCTATTGTGTGTCAAAAAAAAAATTAAAAGACAAAAATTGAATCCATGGGTCCACGGGTGTGGCTCATGACTTGGAAGGGTAGGATAAATAACAAAAATGTTATATTTAAAATTTGGGATCAAAATAATGAGTTTTGGATTTATCCGGGATTTAATCGTCTCACAAAACGTTCATAAAAATACTAATGGAAAAGCCTAGTTTTAAGTTTTATAAATATATGAAAAATTATATTTAAGCTCAAATAATTACTAAAAGTCTGTGTTTTAAATTTGGGAATTTTATATTACGTTTTGGTTTAATTCGAAATTAAAACGCATTAATATGATATATTTAAAGAATAACTTAAAAGTCATCGATTTAAGCCAAATAAAAATATGAAAAAATTCCCGTAAGCTTAAATAATTATTTGAGACATGTTAGAGTCAATGAATTTAATAAAATGTCAAAAACGTGAAATTTTACGTCAATGGGCAAAACGGTAATTTTACACCCAAAAATTAGTAAACGTCATGGAAGTGCCCTAAATGCTGTTTTATGTGTTAATATGATTATTTTCAATGGCTATGGATGTTTATGAAATTTTATATGTTTATGATTTAATATATCAAAATGTTATTTTAAACGTTTATGATGCTAAAATGTTTATTTTAAATGTTTATGGATTTTTAATATGCTAAAATATTTTTTTAAACGATTACGGATTTTGGTGATAAAACGATAAAGTTTAATGGATATATTGCATATTTGTTTTTAAAGGAAAAAAGATATTAAATGCATGATTTTTATAAAGTGATGAAAATATAAAACGTTGGAGAAAATGAAGTAATTGTTACTATTGAGGATATGAGGATAAGAATGAGGATATCGTGAGGGAAAAGGCTCCAGAGGGATCCCATTTATGGGAGAAGGCTCAGAAGGAGCCCAACGATCGTATTTCCATTTGATGAGGATAGGCCAAGGCTCAGTTGACGAGAAAGTGTCGCTGATGCCCCCGCCGCCCAGTACTGTGGTTACATGTAGATGGATCCATCGAATTTTTGAATATGATAAAAGTCACAATTATCGATCTGAATTCAATAAAAAAAATGTATACGCTCATGATGAAAGGATATATGTTATGAAATAAGGAAAAGAAAAAGGTTGAGGTTTAAGTTTGACATGTTCATATGAATATATTTTTGAGGATACGAAAATGTTTACGAAAATGTTTATGAAAAGTTTATAAAAATAATTATATTTAAAGTTTATGCATCATGAAATGTTTACGAAAATGGTTTTGTTTGAAGTTTATGCATCTTCATGAAAACGATATTTTAAGTACAAATATTTTCACTGTTGTATGTGATCTGTATATGTATTACTTGTTATCAAGATTATGGTGTGTTGAGTCTTTAGACTCACTAGGTGTGATTGATGCAGGTGATTATGATAATAATGTTCACGGTGGTCTTGATGGTTAACCTGACTTGACTGAAGGTGCACATAACCCGAGGACCAGCACTTCTATTTTTTCGCACCTATGATTTAAAGTTTAATATTACGTTATAGATATTTTGTGACTTTTATTTATGCTTATGAGTGGTTTTGAGATGTTATAGTGAGGGCTATACTTTTCAAATAATGTTTTTAGGTTGCTAAAACGCTGTCGATTTTACGATTTAAAATATTTTTCTTTGATTTGCAAATGTTAGTTGAGTGTTTATTTTTAAAATGGTACAAGGTATTTTCAAAGTATTTACACATATGTAAGGAAAAAAAATCTAGTACTTTTTAAGAAAACGAATAGCAGACGTTTCAGTTAGAGTATGTGTTCTAGCGAGCCAACTTGTGGCTTATGATTTTGTTTAATCTTACGTAAAAAAAATCTTTATTTTGTTAATATTTTAAAATTTTATCTAATTATGTCATTTACTTTAGCTGTATAATCATTCAAGCTACATAAATAAAGTCCCTTGAATATACTAAAGGTATCATGAGATCTGCCGCTAAACGTAAGATCATGAAACTCACTAAGAAGCATACGGTATTGTAAGACCCATAAATTAGACTACGTATAAGCCATGCATAATTCTAGTGTTTAAGTTAAAATGATTTTCATTGCATGAGCATTTAAATTCTTTTATTTAAATTTATTTATTTTATGCAGTAGTTTAATGGTTAGCTTTTCAGTTAATTAAGTGAGGCCGGACCGGAGTTGAAGAAAAGAGATAAAATTTAATATTAAGAAAACATTCCAAAAATTTATTTAAGTTGTATAATAAGTTAAAGAAAGTTTAAGGAATTATTTAAATAAGTTGAGATAAGTAGTAAATAAAGTTCAATAATTAATTCCTTACTTCTCTAAAATATTTAATGAGTAGATAAAATACTAAAGATTTAAAATACAACATTTGAGAAATATTTTCCCTCCATGTTAGATGCAATTTTTGGCCCCCCTTTAATTAATTTAAAATTAGTTGTCAACTCATTTAATTAATAGCTTTCCATATCCATCTCTTGGTAGATAATTCCCTCAATCTAAATCCTCTCTTAATTAATATTTAAGCAATATTCTAACATAGTCTATCTAGTAATATTTTCCCCCATTTAATTAATAAAAAAATCGGTCACTTCCTTTAGGAGATTTAAAAAGTTTAGCAACTCAATTCTTTGAATTCTTTCCTTATCCATTTTCTTGGGAGATAATTATATCACAATATATCTTCTATATTAATTAATTGAGCAAGATCCCACCCCACTTAGCTAGATAAAATCGGCCATTCCCATTTTTAAAAGATTTAATTGTGATTTTCAACTCATTCTTTAATTATCTTTCCCTTAATCTTTCTAGGTAGATATTATCCCAACTTTTAAATCACTAACCACATTTAATTAAACCATTTTTCCCTTTGCACCTAACCTTAAAATCGACCAAATGCACCCCAATATCCCCTCAAAAATCTTTGATATCATTCTTGTTTCTTATCTAGCAAATAAACTAGGATAGAAAGAATATTTCCCCTTCCATTTATTTTGTACCTTCCCTATTCTCCCTAACCATTCTCTCCTCCTCCTAGTCTCGAAATTTTGAGTAATTCCAGAGCATTATTCAGTGCAAAACCGTGAGAAAAAATAGGAGAGAAATCGAGTAGCAAGCAAGGTAGAAAAGCGCTCCGTCTCCTCCGCGCCGTGTCGTGTGTTTCTTTTTGTTTTCTTCAAAACAAAAATATCCAGGCATGTTTCTATCATTCTTGACTCTTCAATCAAGTCGTATAACTAATTTTAATTAGCATCAGTACAAGATTATGAGGGGAAAACGAAATACAGGACATGATATTTTCACTTGCATGCGATTTTACTATTTAATTTACTTGTTATTTACGATATATGCATGCTGAGTCTTTAGACTCACTAGACTTGATTGTTGTAGGTACTGACGATGTCGGGACCGAGGGCAGGGACCATGTGAGCTAGCTTGGGTCGGCAGTAGTGGAACCCGAGGACCTCATTTTTCAACATTTATTATTTTATGATCAAATATTCTTATCTGTCGTTGGATTGTTTTTAAACGGTTATTTTGCAAACATTAAACTCTTCCGCTGCCATTTTGAATATTAAACGTTATTTATCAGTTTAATTTGTGAATGAGACATTTTAATCATTTAAAAAGAATTTTTTTAAAAAAAAATTTCCGCAAATTTTCATGTACGTATTTTTGGGCCATTATAGGTATATTCTAAACAGGTTCATAGTGGATTCAGATACCTAAAGTACAGATAAAGTTCGGTTAAGCTTCATATTAACATTTGTGATGTAAACGTAATGTTCATTGGTAAGGGTATGGAGATGTCCATTCATAAAGATAAGTGATCATTTGATGATGCACTGAAAAATCCTCACTTAAACTTTCCAAGTGGTTATAACTTATCAAGTGGAATTGTCAGCGATTATGGATGTATACAATTAGTCCTTTGACACGGGACAACATAGAGGCTCTATGAAATATCCACTACTCGTTTTATTAACTTGTACTAGAATTTTTTTTCCTTAATCCCCATAATTCGAGATATACATATATATACTTTAAAATACCTTGATACCATTTTGAAAATAAAACAACCAACTAACATTTAAAAACCCAAAGAAAAATAGTTCAAATCGTAAAATCCTCAAACGTTTTACCAAATCTAAAAACATTATTTGAAAAGTATAGCACATACTATAACCTTTCTAAAACCACTCATAAATAAATCGTCGTAAAAATATCTTGAACATCACTTAAAATCATGAATCATAACTAGTGCGAAAAACTAGCGTCGGTCCTCGGGTTATGTGCACCTTCAGTCCAGCAAAGTCAACCATCAATACCTCCATTAACATTTTATAATAATCACCTGCATCAATCACACCTAGTGAGTCTAAAAACTCAATACACCATAATATTTATAACAAGTAATACGTATAGAAAACACATGCAACTGTAAAACTACTTGTATTCATAATATTATTTTCATGAAGATACATAAACTTTAAACATGAATATTTTCGTAAAAATTTTCAATATGTATAAAATTTAAATAAAAACATTTTCATAATGATGCATCATTTTTAAACATAAACATTTTCATAAACTTTTCATAAACATTTTCGTAAACATTTTCATAAGCTTTTTCATAAACGTATTCATATCATCATAAACATATTCATATTCGTATCCATATCCATATTCGTATTCATATCAACATATTCATATTCGTTTTCGTTGAATTCCGATCGTTAATTGTGAATTTCGTATTCGTATTCGTATCACGTATTGGGTCGATGGATCCATCTACATGTAACCACAGTACTGGGTGGCGGGGACATCAGCGACACTCTCACCCGTCATTTGAGCTTTAGACTTACGTATTAACATATCATCGTATTCGTATCAATGAAAATACGATCGTCGGGCTCCCACTGAGACCTTGTCCCTCACGATATCTCCAACATATCATCGTATTAGTCACAATTACTTCACTTCCTTCAACGTTTCCTATTCTCATCACTTTATAAAATTAAACATGCATATAACGTTTTTCTTTAAAACTAAGCATGCAACATATCTTTTAACGTTATCGTTTTCTAATAAGAATCCATAAACATTTTAAAATCAACATTTTAACTTATTAAATCATACACATTTAAAATAAACATTTTGACATTATAATTCATAAACATTTAAAATAAAAATTTTGACATATTAAATCATAAAGATCCCGTAAACATTTAAAATAATCATATTATCATATAAACATCATTCATGACACTACCATGACGTTTACTAATTTTCGGTGTAAAATTACTGTTTTACCCCTAAACGTAAAATTTCAAGTTTTTGACATTTTCTTAATTCCATTGACTCTAGACCATCCCAAATAATTATTTAAGCTTATCTTAATTTTCTCGTATTTTTATTTAGCTTAAATCAAGGACTTTTAACTTAATCTTTAAATATAACATATTAATGCGTTTTAATCCCTAATTAAATCAAACTTTAATATGAAATTGCCAAATTAAAAATTTAGACTTTTAATAATTATTGGAGCTTAAATATAAGTTTCCATAATTTTATTCCGCTTAAAACCAGGCGTTTCAATTAAATTTTTAATTACCGTTTTGTGCGGCGATTAAATCCCGGATAAATCCAAAACTAATTATTTTCTTCCCAAATTTTAAACATAACATTTTTATTATTTATTCTACACTAGTGAGCCATGAACCACACCTGTGGACCCATGGTCCCAATTTTAGTCTTATTATTCTCGAATTTGACACACAATCGAACCACCCGAGCCAACTTAAAATTTACTCGAGCCATGGTCGAGACACCTCAAGCCAAACCCGAGCCAACCCACCTAGGCTCCCTCTTGACCAAGCCCAGACCATAGAACCTAGCCCTAGCTCGCTCAAACTCACGTGAAACTTGACCTAAGTTCTGCATGTGTGTGCGCGTAAGTCTCCCTTGAGTAATAGGACTCCTATCTAGTCTAGGACCCTTGCAGCCCTTAACCACTTGACCCCTCGTGACCATAACCATCCCTGGACCATGCCCAGACCCAGCCCATCCCAGACCAGCCCAAGCCCTTGAACTTGCGCACGAAGCACTGCACATGACAGCAGCCGCACGCGTCCCTTGTTCCCTCAAGGTTCTCTCGTTTCCTCTCGAGCCAGCAGCCACCCAAGCTGCACCAGCCCCTGCCCAGACCCTTGTAGGAATCCTCTTGGACCCTTAGAACCTAAGGACTCGACACCAGCCCCTAAAACCGAAGCCACAACATAAGCTGCAAAAACACAGCCGAGAAGACCCACTTGACAAGGACTATTGTTTTCTTGCTTAACCACCTAACCAACGAGCCAGCATCTGAACCAGACCCTCAGGCACACTCCTAGGACCCTAAAGAGTCGACCTAGACCAGCCCATAGCCCCCTGGCCGAGGCTCTTCTTCCCTGCACCAGCTGCAAACCTGCGCTACTCCTTGAAGCTTCTCGGGTTGGAGCCCTAGCTTGCTAGGACTCCTCCCCAGCCTCTTGTCTCGAGTCATAGCGTGGCTCTTACTCCTCCCCTGACCCTAGCATGACCCTAGCCCAGAACTGGTCCCAACCGTGCCAAGCCATGCTAAGCTTTACCCAAAACCGAGCCACATGAATACATAACAGAAGGATGGTACCAGCTTGTTGTTCTCTACGTGTGCAGCCTGTTGTGGTGTTCTAGGAATCTTTTAAAACGTATAAAACATGCCCCTAACAAGTCCTAATCATGGCAGCCCCTTCAAGAACACTTATATCATTTTTCCCAACGAAACCGCATGCTTTAAAATTCACATATGATGCATAACCGAAAATATCCAAAGATGCAATTTGTTTTCATGCAATTTCATAAATAAATACATAATATGGTGTGATGATGAGTAAAAGAAAGAGTATGGCGTGCCTTTGCATTTTTAATGCACGAATAAATGTTGACAAATCGAATAACGATAGCACGAAGACGATGACTTGAATTTCCTTGAAGAACCTTCGAATTTTTCATCTTAATTTTGATGGTGTGTGCACCGTGATATTTGTGAAAGAAGAGTTTGAATTCTAAAGGGGTGGTGGGCGTTTGATGTGTTGTGATTTGTGGGGTATTTTGCACTTTTTATATTAAACAAAATCCTAACCAAACTCCAATTGCTAGCTTAGGCCCGTTAACAATGTTAATTAAGCCCATTTAGCCCATTAGTGTTTAATTCCCTCAAGGTTCTCTCGTTTCCTCTCGAGCCAGCAGCCACCTTTCGAATTTATTTGCCGGGTTGCCAACACGTTCGTATTTTTGTTGAAAATCTAACATCGATAAAATTTACGCCCCGATGTATAAAATTACCTCAAAACTCCTTATTTTCAAAAATAAAAAAACATCAATCATATTTTAAATAATTAAAAAGTTTATTTAATAAAAATATTTTTTATTTTTTAGTCCTCGGTCTCCGTTCCTCAATCACAACTCGAATAAACCTTAAAAATACATTTTAATGCAACCATGTAGAAAAGTATATTTTAAACATGTCAATATGCACAACATAATTAATTTATGCAATTAAATCAATTAATTGAAATACACATGAAATTTAATAACTTGCATGCATGTGGTTCGTGTGGCCCTTCAAATTTTCGGGGCGTTACAATCTTCCCCCCTTAAATTGAATTTCGTCCTCGAAATTCGCTTATACATGATAATCAAAATTTTAGACTTAGTTCTAGTATCCCTATAATCTACGCTTCCGTTGCGCTACTCTGATAAAACTTAAGTTCTATAATGTCCTTACGTCTCTTTGATCCCAATTAAATTTACCTTCTAAATCCTCGTTTCCCTCGCAACTTAAAACGACTCATGATGACTTAGTGTTATGTTACTGTAACCTCGAATTATAACTTTTCTTACAATTTTCAACATTAAAAGATGGATGACCATACTTATCGTATATTATTTTCCTTATTTTATATCCAAAATGTTCGTCAACTTATCATGTTCCAACATTAAAATCTCAAACACATCCGCTAATGCTTAGATTTTCAAGCCTAATATCGATTCATCCTACAATACCCTTGATTAAAATTTCTTATAACGTTATAACCAAGATATCCCAATATTCTAAATATTTCTTCAAGCCTAAATCATCGAAATTTTTATCATTTAACCCATTTAATTCTCAATTATTGTCAAATTAGTCCCCAAATTCCTTAACTATTGCAAAATAAATTCTTAATTTCCTCGAAAATTATCTAATTTGTCTTTAATGTCGAAATTTCCACAATTAAACCATAAATTTTTAGCATTCTTAATTTCCTTCTATAGGTTTCCCATAATATAATTTCAAAAATTTTAAACGTATTTACCCAAAAATCAATTCTCATAGCCAATCTTATCTTCATCAAAACTTAAAATCCCAATTTATACATTTTCTTAGTTTCAAAGATCATCGCAGTCTCGGAATCATTATTCATTATGCCTAATTCCCAAAATTAACTCAACTAGTACCCACGAGTCATCAGTATTTTCTTAAAAAAATCTACGTGTCCCAAAACATTCATAATATTCACGATTAAATTATGACTCAAAAAATAGAATGTCAATACTAAAACCCAAAAATAAACATAGTCTAATTCCACTACGAAGCCAGCATGCATGAACATCATGATAATTTCTTTATTCCACAACATAACACGTATAAAAATCATAATGCAACCAATCTTTTAGCATAACAAAGTCATGCAACCATGCAGGATAAAAATCATTTGCCATGCAACCTTAAACATAAACGTCATTCAACTTCAAAATTTGTATGCACATGTAGCTTGAACATATAGATCATGTAAACATGTATGTAACATCATATAAAGCATGTAAACTTTTAGACTGAGGCTTGACGACCGAGGTTCCCGGCACTGATGGCGACACAACCCTTTACAGAACCTGGCTCTGATACCAACTGAAACGTCCACTACTCATTTTCATAACTTGTACTAGAATTTTTTTCCCCTTAATCACCATATTTCAAAATACACATATATATACATTAAAATACCTTGACACCATTTTGAAAATAAAACAACCAACTAACATTTAAAAATCCAAAGAAAAATAGTTCAAATCGTAAAATCGTCAAACGTTTTACCAAACCTAAAAACATTATTTGAAAAATATAGCTCATACTATAACCTTTCAAAAACCGCTCATAAATAAATCGTCGTAAAAATATCTTTAACATCACTTAAAATCATAAATCATAACTAGTGCGGAAAACTAGCGTCGATCATCGGGTTATGTGCACCTTCAGTCCAGCAAAGTCAACCATCAAGACCTCCATTAAAATTTTTATCATAATCACATGCATCAATCACACCTAGTGAGTCTAAAGACTCAACACACCATAATCTTGATAACAAGTAATACATATACAAAACACATGCAACTGTGAAAATACTTGTACTTAAAATATCGTTTCATGAAGATACATAAACTTTAAACATGAATATTTTCGTAAACATTTTCATGATGTATAAACTTTAAATAAAAATATTTTCATAATGATACATCATCTTCAAACATAAACATTTTCATAAACTTTTCATAAACATTTTCGTAAACATTTTCATAAGATTTTTCATAAATATTTTCGTAAACATTTTCATAAGCTTTTTCATAAACGTATTCATATCATCATAAAAATATTCATATTCGTATCCATATCCATATTCGTATTCATATCAACATATTCATATTCGTTTTTGTTGAATTCCGATCGTTAATTGTGACTTTTGTATTAATATTCATATCACGTATTGCGGCGATGGATCCATATACATGTAACTACAGTACTGGGTGGCGGAGACATCAGCGACACTCTTACCCATCAACTGAGCCTTGGGCTTACGTATTAACATATCATCATTTTCGTATCAATGGAAATACGATCGTCGGGCTCCCACTGAGACCTTCTCCCTCACGATATCTCCAACATATCATCGTATTGGTCATAATTACTTCACTTACTTCAACGTTTTCTATTCTCATCACTTTATAAAAGTAAACATGCATATAACGTTTTCTTTAAAACCTAGCATGCAACATATCTTTTGTTGGTTGCAAAAACACTAGCAATCTTTATTTTGATGATAACAAAACTTGTTATTGTGTTTCTAACATATTTACTCAAGTGTGAAGTTGAAACATCAAATTGGAAGCTGGAACTTCAATTTTGCAAACGGTTGAATTCTGGCGAGGTGCAATATTTTGAGCATATCTTACAAAACAACTAAGGCAAAAACGGTTGGAAAGCAAACTCAATTATCTACCAGTCATATCTCAAGCCAGTCGGACCAGTTCGAATGTTATCTAGGTCAAACCATTGATTGAAGTGCAGACAAGACATTTAAGATTCTGCAAACGGTTCAAAACGAGCAGTGTTAGTATACTGACGTTAACTCTCAGCTGTATGATTCAAATGACAATCCGCCTGATTCCGGATCAAAAAACTTAATTTTGAACAAGTTTTATTTCACGTCAGTTGGGAAAAATCAATGGTATCTAGGCCAAACCGGTTGCTGAATGACGAAAGTGATTGCACGAAAACTTCAACGAGCAGTTGAGGTATTTTGGTCATATCTCTTAGCTCGCTTATTTAAATGAAGCGATTCAGTATGCGTTGGAAAGATAAGACGATGATCTACAAATCATATTCAGAAGTTAAAGTTTGAGTCGAAGCGTAAGATGCTAATAAATGGAGATGAAGCTACTAGTTCTGCACATCACACCAGTGGAGCTGCGGTTGAGATGCTGACCAGTTTTCAACCTCTGACTAATTTCAACCGCTGACCAGTTTTCAAACTGCTGACCAGTTCAACCGCTGATCAGTTTTCAACCGCTGATCAGCTGATCAATTTGAACCGTTGACCAACCAGTTTAAGCTCGGGAAAAGGTCCAGCAAAGCTAATTTGACCGTTGCAATTTCAGAAACAGTACAGAAACTTTCCAAACGGTCATATTATTGTGTCTAACGTATATATCATTGTTGGGACCTATAAATACAAAATCTGGAAGATAAAACAACAGCTTTGCAAGGGGATTCAAAGCATGGGCAATTAGCATGAAGAAATCTGCTAGTTGAGAGCACAAGCTCTTGTGTGAGGATAAATTTGAGATGTACACTTTAAAGGATTAATTTCTCACACACAATCACTCATACATTTACAAGAGAGTTGAACTTCAAAGTTTAGTTGAGTGAGTCTTTGCACAAAGACATTAAAGATTGTGTTTGTAGTCTTGGCATAAGAGACGTTAAAAATTATGCGGATTGTGAGCTTGCAGCATACAATCGAGAGTGTAATAGGAGTTTCAATTAAGCAAGAGATAAGTCCTAAGTTGAAATGAGTTTGTACAAAGTATTGTATAAATCAAAGTCTTGTAGTGGATCCTTCCCAAGGGGAAGAAGGAGTGACGTAAGAGTTGTTAATCTCCGAACATCCATAAACAAATTTGTGTCTATTTATTTATTGCATTTAGTTATCATTTTGATTGTTTTAAAGATGCATTGTTGAATCATTTTATGTTTTCTTCAAATACTAAAATATTACATGCCAATTGTTTGATAAAATGCTTCAACTAAAATATTTTTACACATTCAACTTGAATATATTTTAAATGCTTTCCAAAATCTTTAATCGGTTTCTACGAAGGATTTTTTCGAGTGTCTTCCGCTTGGTTTGAAAACCAAAATCGATTTAATTCATCGGTGTTCAAATTTTCGAGAACAAACTATTGTAGCTTTTAAAAGAAAAAAACTGAAAGAATTCAATAACCCCCCCATCTTCCCTCTAAACTCTTTCCCGATCCCAAAAAGTGGTATCAGAGCATGTTGTTCTTGAAAGAACATTTAAACCGAATTTTATACTTAAAACTCGAATTTACAGATTTTTCTAACATATGTGTACAAGTTGAATTTGCAGACAGCTTTTAGCAACCGTGGGAAAAATGGCATAAGTCTTTGCTTGTGTGTCCAACTGAAAAATCGCTTTTTGCGTTGGAACTAGACTTATAGAGGTTCGCAACGATATAAAATTTTTAGCCAGGTCATGCTCGAGGAAAATTATTTTATTCCCTCCCATACCAAGATTTAAGCGCATGTTTAAATCTCTACATACCTCCAAAAATTTAACATGGCATGCAGAAACCACAGGAGTTCCCGTTCAGTTACGTCATCCAGCTGATTCACCATCTTGGAAGTTGGTGGATCATATGTGGCCCAACTTTGAAAGTGAACCAAGAAATCTTCGCCTGGCACTTGCAGCTGATGGCATTAATCCTTATAGCAACCTTAGTAGTCGGTACAGTTGCTGGCCATTCCTACCACGGTTTCATCCATATCGGAGGCAAATGAAAGTGTTGTCTTTTTTTCAAGATTCTTGTATCATTTCCAAGTGGCACAAATTCTATCTGTTCTTACTTTTAAGTAGATTTTGCTTCTTGAAACAAGAAGTTGGGTTGCTTCAGTTTTTTGTTTCTTCGCATTACTGCTAATGAATTTTTTTTATGCTTTCCAGTTGTTGCTTGAGTAGCTCATTTATCGGTGTTGATTGAATGAGCTTCAGTACTTCTGTCTTTTGACAATTTTCCTTCTGATTTCTGTAATATGTTTTTTCGTGAGCTGAATTATTCTTTTCCAATCTCTTTCTTGCGTTGGCTTCAACAGAGATTAGGATCTCTGGTTTAGTAAGTGCAATTGTCTTCATGCAATTGGGGTAATCTGTAATGGATGTAGACTAGATGAAAACAATAGGCGCTATCTCAGCTTTGAGAGTGGTGACATGTTATGAATTTTTATCCGGTGTTATTTCAAGATGCAAATGAAATAAGTTTGTACTTTCAAATGAAACATGCATCTACCAGTACTGATATATTTTATATCTGTCAATTTTTATTTGAAATAGAAGAATCTAATGCATTTTTTTTTCAAATTTCAGTTTGCAGGATGCATCAAGAACCAATATTTCACCCAATCTCAATATGACGAGGTCAGAAGTGAATGGAGTGAATTTGTTTACTCCTATGTAGGTGTTTAAATGGATGGTGTATGTTGGGATAAATATTTTGTTTGTCAGTGTGGATTTTTGGATATACTTTTGGTTTTGTGGATACATTTTTGGGTTATTTGTGGATTGATGAATATGTAATTGTGGATTCATGGATAATTTATGAATTTAATTATATTAGTGTATTAAGTCATATATTGCTAAGTATTTTTTTAACAATTACTTCATCAAAATAAAAAATAATGAAGTGTAACAGGTAAGTTACTTAGTTGTTATTTGCAAATTGTGAAGTAACATAATATTAAATACTTCGTCAATAAGAAATCAGACGAAGTGATAGAATTAATTTACTTCAACATTGTTCTGTAAAAACGAAGTTGTTTTGCGCAATTACTTCACCAAAATACAAATTATTGAAGTCTTTCGAACCACTTACTTCGTCACTAAATGTAAATTGTGAAGTAACATAATATAAAATACTTCAACAAATAGGATAAATGCTGAAGTTATAGATTATATTTACTTCAACAAATAGGATAAATTGTAAAGTTGTTTGTGTCTATTACCTCACCAAAATACATAACTACGAAGTCTTTCAGATGAATTACTTCGTCACTCAATGTAAATTGTGAAGTAAAATATTATAAACTACTTCGCTAAATAATAATTAAGACGAAGTTATATATAACATATTACTTCATTACTTACAATAATCGATGAAGTAAAACACATTTCTTACTTCGGCACCGGTCCAATTTTGGACCGGTTTTCCTTCGAAAACCGGCCAAAGACTTCAGTATTTTCAATCATACAACTTCGGTTATTATGCGAAGTAAAAGGTACATCTATTACTTCACGTCCATATACTTCGGCAATTATCTACCTTATTACTTCATTGAATACGCGAAGTAAAAAGCGATTTTTCTACTAGTGATTGTGTTTGTAGTCTTGGCATAAGAGACGTTAAACATTATGCGGATTGTGAGGTTGCGGCCTAAAATCGAAAGTGTGTTAGGAGTTTCAATTAGGCAACAGATAAGTCTAAAATTTAAATGGATTTGTACAAAGTGTTGTATAAATCAAAGTCTTTTAGTAGATCCTTCCCAAGGGGAAGAAGGGGTGACGTAGGAGTTGTTAATCTCCGAACATCCATAAACAAATTTGTGTCTATTTATCTATTGCATTTAGTTATCATTTTCATTGTTTAAAAACTGTATTGTTGAAGCATTTTATGTGTTCTTCAAATACCAAAATATTGCATGCCAAGTGTTTGATAAAATGCTTCAACTAAAATATTTTTACACATTCAACTTCAATATATTTTAAATGCTTTACAAAATTTTTAATCGTTTCTACGAAGGATTATTTCGAGTGTCTTCCGCTTGGTTTGAAAACCAAATTCGATTTAATCCATCGGTGTTCAAATTTTCAAGAACAAGCTATTGTAGCTTTTAAAAGAAAAAATCTGAAAGAGTTCATTCATCCCCCCCCCCCCGTCGCTTCTAATCTCTTTCCCAATCCCAACATCTTTTAACGTTATCGTTTCCTCATAAAAATACATAAACATTTTAAAATCAACATTTTAACATTTTAAATCATAAACATCTAAAATAAACATTTTGACATAATAAATCATAAACATCTAAAATAAATATTTTGACATATTAAATCATAAAGATCCCGTAAACATTTAAAATAATCATATTAGCATATAAAACAATATTCAGGACACTGCCATGACATTTACTAATTTTCAGGTGCAAAATTACTGTTTTACCCCTAGACGTAAAATTTCAAGTTTTTGACATTTTCTTAATTCCATCGACTCTAGACCATATCAAATAATTATTTAAGCTTACCATAATTTTCTCGTATTTTGATTTAGCTTAAATAGAGGATTTTTAAATTAATCTTTAAATATAACATATTAATTCGGTTTAATCACGAATTAAACCAAAACTTAATATAAAATTTCCAAATTAAAAAATTAAACTTTTAATAATTATTGAATCTTAAATAAAAATTTTCATAATTTTATTCCTCCTAAAACTAGGCATTTCAATTAATTCTTTAATTATTAAATCCCGGATAAATCCAAAACTCATTATTTTTTTTCCAAATTTTAAACATAACATTCTTATTATTTATTATACCCTTGTGAGCCATGAACTGCACCTGTGGACCCATGGTCCCAATTTTAGTCTTATTATTTTTGAATTAATACACAATCGAACCACCCGAGCCAACTCCCAATTTACTCAAGCCATGGTCGAGCCACCTCAAGCCAAACCCGAGCCAACCCACCTAGGAACCATCCTGCCAAACCCAGCCCATAGAACCTAGCCCTAGCTCGCTCAAACTCACCTGAAACTTGACCCAAATTCTGTATGTGTGTGTGAGTGAGTCTCCCTTGAGTAATAGGACTCCTATCTAGTCTAAGACCCTTCCAGCCCTTAACCAATTGACCCTCATGACCCTAACAATCCCAGGACCATGCCCAAACCCAGCCCATACCATTCCAAGCCCTTGAACTCGCGTACAAAGCACTGCACATGACAGCAGTCGCGCGCGTCCCTTGTTCCCTCAAGGTTCTCTCATTTCCTCTCGACCCGGCAGCCACCCAAGCCGCATCAGTCCCTGCCCAGATCCTTGTAGGAACCCTCTTGGACCTTTAGAACCTAAGAACTCGACCCCAGCCCCTAAAACCAATGCAACAACATAAGCTGCAGAAACACAGCCGAGAAGACCCACTTGACAAGGACTCTTGTTTTCTTGCTTAACCACCTAACCAACGAGCCACCCTTTGAACTAGCCCCTCAGGCACCCTCCTAAGACCCTAAAGAGTCAACCTAGCCCAGCCCAGAGCCCCCTAGCCAAGTCTATTCTTCCCTCACCAGCTGCAAACCTGCGCTACTCCTTGAAGCTTCTCGGGTTGGAGTCCTATCCTAATAGGACTCCTCCCAGCCTCTTGTCTTGAGTCCTAGCATGCTATCCTGATAGGACTCCTCCCCAACCTCTTGTCTTGAGTCCTAGCATGACTAGGACTCCTCTTCTGAACCTAGCACGACCCTAGCCCAACCCTAGTCCCAGTCGGCCAAGCCATGCTAGGCTTTACCCAAAAATCGAGCCTCATGAATACATATCAGAATGATGGTACCAGCTTGTTGTTCTCTACATGTGCAACCTGTTGTGGTGTTCTAGGACTCTTTTAAAACTTATAAAACATGCCCCTAACAAGTTAATCATGGTAGCCATTTCAAGCACACTTATGTCATGTTTTGGAATGAAACTACATGCTTTAAAATTCACATATGATGCATAATCGAAAATATCCAAAGATGCAATTTGTTTTCATGCAATTTCATAAATAAATACATAATATGGTGTGATGATTAGTAAAAGAAAGAGTGTGGCGTGCCTTTTCATTTTTAACGCATGAATAAACGTTGACGAATTGAAGAACGATGGCACGAAGACGATGACTTGAATTTCCTTGAAGAACCTTTGGATTTTTCCTCTTAATTTTGATGGTGTGTGTGCCGTGATATTTGTGAAAGAAAGAGTTTGAATTGTAAAAAGGAGGTGGGCGTGTGATGTGTTGTGATTTGTGGGGTATTTTGCACTTTTTATATTAAATAAAATCCTAACCAAACTCTAATTGCTAGCTTAGGCTCATTAACAATATTAATTAGGCTCATTTAGCCCATTAGTGTTTAATTAAAATATTTTTCTTGAAAAAGTTTGTGAATTTATTAGCAAGGTTGGCAACACGTTTGTATTTTTTTTGAAAATTCAACACCTATAAAAGTTACGTCCGGCGCATAAAATCACCTCAAAACTTCTTATTTCAAAAATAAGAAAAACATCAATCATATTTTAAATAATTAAAAACAGTTATTTAATAAAAACATTTTTCATTTTTCAGCCCTCGATCTCCGTTCCTCGATCGCAAATCGAATAACCCTTAAAAATACATTTTAATGCAACCATGTAGAAAAGTATATTTTAAACATGTCAATATGCACAACATAATTAATTTACGCAAATAAAATAATTAATTAAAATACACAAGGAATTTAATAACTTGCATGCATGTGGTTCGCGTGGCCCTTCAAATATTCGGGGCATTACACTCTAAGTACTAGCACTACACTTTGATTCATTTACCGACTCCACGAGATTCATCATGTGGCGAGGTTAAGTGTAGTTTTTGACATATGTGGGAGCTGATACAGTGTAATTGGGGATTCATCGCTCACTTACTGTTATGCATATCCTATATGATATGATGAGTTAATAGCGCAAGGAATCTTTTGTAACGTCCCGAAAATTTGAAGATCCACGTGAACCACATGCATGCAAATTACTAAATTCCTTATTTATTTTATTAAATTGTTTTAATGTATTAAATGCATGTTTATTGCATAAATATGTGTTTTAATTCTTGGGTTATTAAATTTTTATACATTAGGGTTTTAAGTTGCATTTCGCGCTCGAACGAGTAATGGAGAACGAGGATAATCATGAAAACTATTTTTTATAGAATAATTATGTTTAATTATTTAGTATATTGTGTATTTAAGTATGATTTTTGAAAATGAGCTTTGGTGGAGTATTTTTACTCGATGAGTCATATTTTAAACCGGAACGTGAATTTTAGCGAGTCAGGGGACTTTTTGAGGGCTCGGACAATATTTTCTAAAACGTACCTAAACAAAATATTTTTCGGGCGTGTTCCAAATAGTTATCACTTATCAAGTGGAATAACATGCGGTTATAGTTGTACACCGTTAGTCCTTTGACCCTAACAACTTGGAGGCTCTACGTACTAGCATTGCCCTTTGATTTGTTTACTGACTCCACAAGAGTTATCATGTAGTGAGGTTTAGTGTACTTTTTTACCTATGTTGCAGCCAATACAATGTAGTCGGGATTCATCGCTCATATACGGGTGTTGATATCCTATGTGATCTGATTAGTTAATTGTGCAAGAAATCTTTGGTCAGAGTAAGACATGCATTATGGAAATGTGTTTCCTTAGTTTCATATACAATATCAGTATGATTACTCAAAGATAAATCACATCATTGTCGAAATTATTTGCAACTCTTGATATATCACTTGTTGCAGATTCGATCAGGATATTTTAGTTGAAGAAACCGGATTTGAATTCAAACTACCCTAACATTTGGTCTAACGACCTCTTTTCTGGTAAACTTCTTAGATATATAAAATCTTGGCAAAGGTCTAAATTATTGTACTCATTGAGATGGACTCACGGTTGCAGCCTTTTTTGTGCTAAATAGAACGTTGGTCTAAATCTTGGCAACTTCCGTCATTTTACTTTTGTAAATTGCAATCTAAACATTCTTCAAAATATGAGTTCTACATTTTCTCGATCCCGTTATCCTCCCCCGAAATCTGCCATTTCTTTTTCTTCGTCTTGATTTCTTTAGGAGATACCTCGTAACAATATCAATTATTGGATGAAGTACATATGCGAATACGAGGATGGCCAAGGTCAGTCGTGGGTGGCTGTGCAATAGTCGGTTCGGTTCGAGTTTGGTGAATTTCAGACCGGTTCTTCTGTTTTGTGCTTTTCAAATGTCTAATTCAAAAACCAAATCATTTTATTTTGCTCCGATTTGGTTTTCTTCTATTATAATTTAGTTTATATCTTGAGTAATAAATTAAATCATAAATTAACTCCAATGTTTTATTAACAAACCACTCATCGTTTGAAAATCCATCTAAAATTCAAAGATTTTATAATTAAATAAAACTAACCATTTAAAACAAATACTGAGTAACATAACTAAATATCATAAAATGATTAAAAACATTCATTTAATATTTGCGTAAATGTTCAGGGATTTTGCATATATTAATATTACCCTTTTAAATATTTTAAAATATTATATATAATTTTTTAAAATATTTAATATTTTATATTATATGTGAAATGGTTGGTTAATATTTTAAAATATTTAATATTTTATATTATATGTGACATGGTTGGTTTGGTTTTGCGGTTTTAATTTGAAAAACAAAAAAATGAATTATCAAAAATCAAAATTGAAACAGACTAAAAAAATTTTTTAAATCAAACAAAATTATAAAATTGTGCACTTGTCCATTTACCAAAATTTAAAACTAATGATAACAATAAATTTTAATATTTTAAAATGTATAACAGTTACGTTTCGATTATCATTATAACCACATGCATTTGAGTTATTAAATTCTTTGTATTTTTATTAAATGTTTTAATTGCATTAATTAATTATGTTGAGCATATTTATATGTTTAAAATATATTTTTCTACATGGTTGCATTAAAATGTAATTTTTAAATGTTATTCGAGTTGCGATTGAGGAACGGAAACCGAGGGCTGAAAAATAGAAAATGTTTTTATTGATTAATTTTTTTTAAATATCTAAATTAAGGGTGTTGCTTTTTATTATTTTTGAAAATAAAGGATTTGGAGATGATTTTATACGCCGGGACGTAACTTTATCGGGGTTGGTTTTTCAACAAAAAAATATGGACTTTTTAGCAACCCGGCTATTTAATTTATAACAAACTATTTTTACCAAAACTATTTTAATATTTTAATTAAATACTAATTAAATTTTAATGGGCCTAAATTATGCTTATTAGGCCTAAAACCTTGTTAACAAGATATTTAACTATAAAATATGTAAACCCTCCCCCGAACCTAGACACTTGCACTCCCACATTCAGAATTTTGCACCCAAACCTCTTCCAACATCACACGGCACCCACTTACCACAATTTGAAAGAAAAAAGTTAGAAGGTTTCAAGAGAGTTTCAAGCCAAGGTTGTTCGTCGCCGTTCTTCGCAATCGTCAACGTAAAATCGTGCGTTTAAAACGCAAAGGCACGCCATATTCTTTCCTTCAAACATCTATCACACCATAGTATTTATTTAATTATGTTTGGCATGAAAAATAAGGGAACCTTCGTTATATTTTCGTTTTTGCATTAAAAAGAGTTTTTAAATCATGTATGTTGATCCAAAATTTATATTTAACATGATCCTAAGGGGCTGCCATGATTAGGTAAAGTTTAAGGGTGGTTTCTACATGTTTTTTTGAGTCCTAGATCACACAAAAACCTGTGCACACGTACAACAGAAAGTTGGAACCAAAGTTGCATGATTTTAAAGACCAAAGTTTGGTTTATGGGGTGAACCCGCATGGCTTGGTTTTGGCTCGACCAAAGCTGGGCTAGGACCTGGTTGGGTCAGGAGAGGAGTCCTAGCCACGCTAGAACTCGAGTTAGATGGCTAGGGAAGAGCCCAAGAGCACAAGGACTCTTCCCCAAGCCACCCGAGAGTTACAGCAAGGGAATAGCGCAAGTTGTTGCTGTTTTGCAGGAAGAAAGTGGCTCGGCCAGGGGCTTGGTTGCTGGGCTAGGTTAGGTCCTTAGGGTCAAAAGAGGGTGCACGATGGTCTGGGCAGGGGCTGGGGCGGCTTGGGTTGGCTGCTGGCTCGAGAGAAGATGGAAGCCGTGAGGAGAAGCTTTAGCGCAGGTTCTGGTATTTTGCTTCAGGTGGCTCGCTACTGGGTTCAGGGGCTGGGATAGGTCTGGGCGTGGTCTAGGGATGGTCAGGGGCTCAGGGCTGATGGGCTTGGTGGTGGCTCTGCTGGAAGTGTCCAGGTTTGGCTAGGAGTCTTTAGGCGTGAGGTTCTTCCATGGGCAGGTTTGTGCTTCAGTTTCCAGTAGTGATTTTGCGACTTAGGGTGCTGGTTCTTGGGCTTGGGGCTGGCCTGTAGAGTTCATAGATGGGTTGGCTTGGGTTCGGCTTGAGGTGGCTCGGGCGTGGCTCGAGTAAATTGGGAGATGGCTCGGTGTGTTCGTATATGTGTCAATTTCAAAAATTAAAGAACTAAAATGGAATCCATGGGTCCACGGATGTGGCTCATGACTTGAAAGGGTAGAATAAATCATAAAAAAGTTATGTTAAAAATTTGGGATCAAAATATTGAGTTTTGGATTTATTCGGGATTTAATCGCCGCACGAAACGCTAATTAACGAGTTAATTGAAACGCCTATTTTTAAGCTTTATAAAATTATGAAAAATTAGGTTTAAGCTTAAATAATTATTATAAGTCTAAGTTTTTAATTTGGAAATTTTATATTAAGGTTTGGTTTAATTCAGTATTAAAATGCATTAATACGTCACATTTAAAGATTAATTTAAAAATCCTTGATTTAGGCTAAATAAAAATATGAGAAAATTCTTGTAAGCTTAAATAATTATTTGGGGCATGTTAGAGTCAATGAAATTAAAAAAAATGTCAATAACGTGAAATTTTACGTCCAGGGGTAAAACGGTCTTTTTACACCTAGAAAATTAGTAAACGTCATGGCAGTGTCCTGAATGCTGTTTTATGTGCTAATATGATTATTTTCAATGGTTATGGATGTTTATGGAACTTTTATATGTTAATATGTCAATTTTAAAATGTTTATGGATATTTATGATTTTAATATGTTAAATTATGATTTTTAAATGTTTATGAATTTTAAGGTTTAAAATGGGCATTTAAGATATGTTGCATGCTTGGTTTCAAGATAAAATGATATTATATGCATGTTTTTATTAAGTGATGGAAATATGACATGTTGAAGGATGTGAAGGGATTGTGACTACTAAATATGTTGGAAATATCGTGAGGGTTATGGTCCCAGTGGGAACGCGACGATCGTGTTTCCTTGGATACGGATACAAATACGAATACGTGATACGAATATGTTAATACGTTGGCCAAGGCTCAGTTGACGGGTGAGAGTGTCGCTGGTGTCCCCGCCGCCCAGTACTGTGGTTTTCTCTAGATGGATCCATCACCCAATACGATCAAGAATACGAGTCACAATCACGATCTGAATTCAACAAACACGAACATGAATATGAATATGAATATGAATATGGACACGAATATGAATATGAATACGAATATGTTAATATGAATAAGTTTATGTTTATATGAAAACGTTTTTATGAAAATGTTTTTATGCATCATGAAAATGTTTACGAAAATGTTATGTTTAAAGTTTATGCATCTTCATGAAAATGATATTTTAAGTACAAGTATTTTTCATTGTTGTATGTTAACTGTATTACGTATTACTTGTTATCAAGGATATGATGTGTTGAGTCTTTAGACTCACTAGGTGTGATTGATGCATGTTATTATGATTATGATAATGTTAATGGAGGTCTTGATGATTGATCTGACTGCACTGGAGGTGCACATAACCCGAGGACCGACACTAGTTTTCCGCACTAGTTATGATCATGATTTTAAGTGTTGTTAAAGATATTTTTACGACTTTTATTTATGTTATGAGTGGTTTTTGAGAGTTTATAGTATGAGCTATACTTTTCAAATGTTGGTTGATTGATTTATTTTAAAATGATGTCAAAAATATTTTATGCTTGTGTATGCAATTCGGCCGATGCTATGTGAGGATTAAAAAAAAATTTCTAGTACTTTTTAAGTAAATGAATAAGCAGACGTTTCAGATTGAGAATTGAAGAATGGGGCCAACGTTCACAAACACCAAGCACAAGTCCACAGAGGTAACCACTTCGTGATCGTGCAAACCCTTTTTTGCTCAAATTGTGTTTTTATTTTTTATTTCGACTTGTTTTCGAAATAAATCGGCCAATTCACTTCCAATTTGATTTCCTTGTTTCCTATGCCTATAAATATCTTCCTTTTAAGTTCCAAAAAACAAATACCTTCTTATTTTGTTAATTTTCCACTTCCAACTTTTAAAAAAACAAATACCTTCTTATTGCGAGTATTTATATATATTTCATATTTTTCTGGTATTCTACTATATATACTTCAGCTACATCAGCTAACCAAAATTAAAAATAATGATAAGAAAACATTGAAAAAGGAAAAAGAAAAAATCGATCAGCTGCGGCTCTATTCATCCACCCTACCACGTGAAGCATCATTTTGTAGTATTTGTAACCGAAAATCTTGGAACTCTTGCGATCTTTGTCGTCTATGAAAATCCTCCCGATCCAGCGTTTCAAGAAACAAATCCCTCGACATCGGAAGCTGTCTAGTCCACTCCACGAAATTATCAACAAACGACCTACAAAGAGGGCAGCTCGAATGAGTCTGAAACCAAGTATGGATACAAGAAACATGGAAGACATGGGAGCAAACTGGCAAATGCTTCACCCACTCATCTTCTTCGAATTCACCCAAACAAACCGCACACTCTACAAGGTCACCCTGATTAAGTTCTTCGCCGGTGATGGCTGTTCTCTTGATCTGAGTAATGGGTAGTGAATCCATTACATAGGAGCTCAATCCTCTGCTGTGAAACTGGGAAGGTAGTTCATCAATTTGTTCATTTATACGCCTCCTTCGATTCGAATTTCCAGTCAGAGTTCTTCTTATGACACGGTGTGATCTGAACAGAACCTCATAGCAACGAAACAGGATCAAGACACCGCAGATTGCCCCTACTAAACCGATGAGTCTTGGGTCCCAACCCGAAGGGTTGAAGGTTGAAGACATGATAACTAATAGTTTTTAATGGATTGAAATGTTTAACGGAGACTAAACCTGGTATTTGGACATCATTGGTTAAGAAACTATACATTCTTGTAGTTAGCTGTCCTTTTTTGATAGATATGCATAGGGATGTTAAAACCGATACATATTGGTGATATTTACCAAGAGAGAATATTGAATTATACGCTTTCAGATTGTGGCAACCACTACGTCAATTTGAGATAAAATTATGATACTGTATCAAATAACTAAAACTATTCTGTTTTCACAGACAATGTAAATATTATAATATAAAAATTACTTTATATTATGATATTCATCATGATTTGCTCCACTATTCAGATTCTCCTTCTTATAAGTCATTCAAATTTTAATGTTAGGTCGCAACACTGCTATGAGTGGCTTAGCTGCAATGGGGCTGAACCACTACTCTTTCTGCCTTCACAGCCACTTCTGAGTGACTGGGCTTTGACTGGGTGGGGGCCTTCTTCTTGGCTACTGCTTTCTTTGGTGGAGGAGAAGGTGTTGGATCTCGGTTTTCTACGTGACCAAACGCAGCGGAAGTTTTAAAAATTTTTAGATTTTGACTTTCAAGATCCTTTTGGATACTTATATGATTTTTACAATTAAACATTCATAGGAAATAAATCATTATACTTATGGTGAATAAATCACTAGGCTCCAACTATTCCGGGGTTAGCGGAGATAGCTCTTGATGAATTCCCTACGAACTTTCTTTAGATCTCTTTTATTTATTCTTCTAATCATGTCCACGACCAGATGATTTGTTCCTCTTCCAAATTGCACTAGAAAATTTGGAAGAAGTTTTTACGTTGGAGATTGAAAACGAGAGACGGCTCAAACTAATCCTTCAAAAGGATGTGGCCGAATTTTCAAGCTTTGGGAGAGAGGTTTTTTTCGAAATTTGTGAAGGTGGTGGCTAGGGTTATGGCTTAATTACTCCTATTTATAATTAACTCATAACCTAATAACTTTAATTAATATTAATGAGCTTGATTAATTAATTGGGCTAGTCCAACTAGTTTAATTAATTAATCAAAGTCCATTAAGAACTCTAATTATTTAGTATGTTGGACTTGTACTCCTACAAGTCAATTAAACATACTTCCCACCAATTTTAATTTAATATTTAATAAACTCAACTTTTGATCTTAATAAATTTGAATCGATTATAAATTCAACATTTGAATTTATTATTTAAATTATAAATTCAACTCCTTAAATTTTATCACCTCCAAAATTTAATATTTAATAAACCCAACTTTTGAGTTTAATAAATTAAATTCTCAAATTTTATAAATTCAACTCCTTGAATTTATTATCTCAAATTTTATAAATACATAAATTCAAATTCTTGAATTTACTATCTCATAAATTCAACTCCTTGAATTTATTTACTCAAATTTTATAAATTCAATTCCTTGAATTTATTTTCTCAAATTTTATAAATACATAAATTCAACTTCTTGAATTTACTATCTCATAAATTCAACTCATTGAATTTATTTTCTCAACGGGAACAAACGATCCAGTGCTTGTGTGACCCTCAATGGTTCAGGGATACAGCTAGTCGTGGGTTCATAACTCTTCGTGATTCAGAATAACATTTATTCTTATTCGAGCTTACCCCAGTTAGCCTCATTCTTTTCATCAACACCTTGATCAAGAATGTCAGAACTCATTTCTGATAGCACCTATCGGATCAGGTAAGAGCGTCTAGTAGCATCGCCCCATGATCCCCTAGGTATCACTGATAGTGCCTGCAAGAACCAGTCGATTATGATTAACGTACAGTACGGTCCCTTCATCTCATATATCCCCATCGAATCTGCAACCATTGGTTCATCGAGGGTTGCATAATAATTCGATAACTATGCGATACATGTAAATAGTGGCATCGCATACACCATTGGAGAACTCTCTCTCCAATGTACATCTCATACTCTGCCCAGAGATTTCACACACTATTATTTCATCAAATCACATAGGATATCCACACCCGTAGGTGAGCGGTGAATCCCCGACTACAATGCACTGTCTCCTATATGTGTCGCAACTGTACCCAACCTAGCCATCTGATGACTCTCCTGGAGCCGGTAAACGAGTCAAAGCACAGCCCTAGCATATAGAGTCTCAGTGTTGTCCCGGGTCGTAAGGACTAATGGTGTACAATCATAACCACGGACTTATTGTAATGTCACGAGAATTTGAAGGGTCACGTAAACCACATGCATGCAAGTTGTTAAATTTCTTTGGTATTTTATTAAATTGTTTTAAGGTTTCAAAGCATTTTTATTTCGTTAATTTGTGTTTAAATATTTTTATGCATTTTATGCATAATTCATACATGGTAGAATTTAATTCATGAAATTTTAAAGGATCATTCATTAAAGATTTTTAAGTTTCATTTCGCGCTCAAACGAGGAACGGACACCGGAGAATTTTCAGGAAAAATTATTTTATTACACGATTAATTTTTTTAATTAATATAAGGTGTTTTAAAGGTATTTTTCAAGAAATAGGATTTTATTGGGTATTTTGACCCGCATGATTTTATTTTAATCGATACGCAAATTTTATCAAATTAGGGGACTTTTTGAGGGTTCGGCTAATATTTTCAAAATCTTTCCAACACGAAATATTTTTCGGGAGTATGTTTGGATTTAATGGGCCTACTTTTAAGCTTATGAAACTTAAAATTCTTTTTAAACTCTTAATTAGCAATTTAGGACCCATTATGTATTAAATAAATAGTTAATTAATACATAAGTACCCATTATACCTACCATCATCACTCCCACAACCGACACTCACCGCTCCCATTCAGATTCTCAGTTTTCCAGCAGCAAACTCTATGGAAGCTTCGGCCAAGCTTGATCTTTCAAAGAAAAATTCCTCCGGTGCCTTCCCTTCACGCGGTTCTTCTAGTTTTTGAGTATATTATCATCAAGGCACGTCTCGTACTATTATTTCTGCATCTTACACGTTATATGTATGCTGTTATGTGTGCATTTGGCTAAGGATTTCTCGATCCAAAGCATAGCTGGAAGCTTTTTCGGTTTTGGAGTACAACATGCATCCTTTTTGTTTAAACTCTCACGCTTTTGGTGATTTGTGTAAGGGGCCTGCTATTTTGGTTGATAAGGGTCTATAGGTGGCGACTGATATGAGGTAAGGAGGCTGAAGGTTGCGCCGGGGCTTGATTAGGCAGAGGGGCGGTTGGTTTGGCATTTGCGTGTATATGTCGAATGGATCGAGAGATTTGTAGCGTAGCTATGCATGGTTCGATCCTGGCTAAGAAACTGAACCACTTGGGTCCGTGACAGGTCTAAGAGGGATCCATGAGCTGCTGTCCTTGGTTCAGTAGGCGATTGAAAGGATAGGTTGGGGGTGGATCGGTTGGTTTGTTGAGGGGTTTCGGGTGTAATGGTGTGGCTAGTTGCTTGGGGGCAGTAGGGTCTTCTAAGATGGTTCAAGTGGTGCCTCTTGAGTTCGGTCTTGGTTCCAAAATAGCTGGTTAGGTGCTGGACACGTCCGCTTTTGGCGAGAATCGGTATAAACATTGCTTGGTGTAAGAGGTTGGTCTTGTGAGTTTAGGTGCTGGAATTGTTGGGTTTTAGGACTTTTAAGTGTTTGTAAGATATGGTAAAAAGTTGGTTAAGTTTTGGTTGGGTTTCGGTTTGATTTGGGTTAAAACCGGGACCCTGTCCAAGTTTTAAAACGAATCGGTTAAGTTGTAAAATAAGCTCGAGTTTATGTCTAGGAATGCTTAATTACTTTGTGGGCCATTTTTCGTCTGACGAGAGGTCCATTAGAAAAACAACATTTTTTCTCTTTTATTGTGATCTCATAAGTCATAAGCGTATTGACTAGCTCTTCAAGGCTATCATATATCTTGTTAAAATTGAAGTTCACCATAATCTCGTCAAATGAGGAAGAGAAAAACAACAAATTGATGTTATCTAGTAATTTATTAGAAATCACATATTCCAAGCCCACCACATTCTTAATAAGCCCAGTCATATGTACACCACGCTCATGGGCCAAAAACCCTATCTTCCATGCGTGTAGTCATGAGCTCCTTAAAAATGGTGTGCATCATTTTATGAGTTTCATGCACCATGCAACTCTTGCACGTGCATTCGAATGTCAGCAGCATTCAACATTCCCTCAAACTATCCCTACAGTTCATTTGATATAGAGGCGAGCATGTTACACTTTAGCTTGCATTATGGTTCTACCATCTTGCATGCTTTGTCAGTTCAGCAGGACTGACATTATTGTGTATGCCACTTTCTCCGAATTCAGAACAATTTTCCCAACCAGTCTTGAAAATTAGATTCGGTTAGCTTGTTAATAACAAAATTGGATTACGTGACGAAATCGAAAATATACTGATACGAAAACAAAATAATGGTTGCTGATTATTTTAAAATAATTTTAAGATATGAAATATGGATTTTTATTTTATAAATTCCCTCCCACTATTTTGACATTTTTACCACCCTCTGATGAAAAAGAGAAATCATATTTCCTTAGTGGGCACGTGGAGTCCAATTAGCCAATTATAATCTCGAATAATATCAGCCAATTATAATTTCTAAAAGATAGAATCCAATTGCATCCCTATGCAACCTCCACGTGTTTTGCCTCACGTTTAATAAGGACCCAATAATATGACGCCATTTATTTTCGCGTGTCAAACCGACCCATCAATGTTGAATTGTAGTAGATGGTCGCCATGAGTTCCCCCAATAATATGAACCGAAGTCATGGGAGTTCCACTCAATTCACATCATATGTCTGGTGGAAGTCACAGCTTTCCGGCGTCCAGGCATCCCCAATAATATGGGCCAGACACTGTCCGCAGGTAGCGATCAACACGCAACCACGATTGATGGAAGGCAAGGAAAAATTAAACTCTTTTAATTTTTACTTTTGTTGTTTGATATAAATTTTGAATCTTATTCAAAATGAAGGATTTTAATTTTAAAATTGTCTCATCATTTTAATTTAAAATCGCGTGCCACGAGTTTATATGTTTGCCGGATTCATGCAACTATATTATTTAATAATATACATACATGCATACTACAATATATCGCATATATCATAATATGACATTCAACAATAAATAAGAATGATCGATCGCCAACACTATTAGATCTATGTGAGCCATATATGGATCCAGGTCCAAAACATAGGTGAATGCAGGGATGCAAATGCAACTATTACAAGTGCTTCCAATATTTTACATGTCTTCATCTCGTTCATCGGGCCCACAATCTTCCAGTCTTGATCTCCCACTATTTCTAATAATTACATTTAAATAGCCATGGCACATAAGAGATACATCTCATGGGGTGGGAACGAACCATAAACAAGGCCCACTTTAATAATATTAAATATTAACAAAATGAATAAAACAGTAAAATATACTAACATACACCTAACACATTGATCAGGGCTCTTGATCATCCTTCATGCATTTAAGCCCATCATCCAGCACAGTTCCCGAGACACTCTCGGGCAGTCGCCCCCGCTGCCCGCCCGCTGCTCGAACGTTTCGGGCAGCCGCAAGGGCCCTGTGCGCGCCCTGCGCGCACAGGCGCTCGGCGCATGCGCAGCGTACGGACGTTCCTCACGCCACGCGCGCGCAGCCGCCGCCTGTTGTGCGGACGCTCCGCATAGTGTGCGCGTGCGCAGCCGTGCGCTGTGTGGACGCTCCGTACAGCGCGCGCGGCGCTATGCGCGCAGGCGCGCACAGTGCACTGCCCGGAACAGTTCCGGGCAGCCCCCATATTTTTTTTTTTGATTTTTGGAAAAATAAAATTTTTAATGGTGCATCAATTTTCTGAAAAATTTTCTTGTGTGGTTAGAATAAATTATTCAATATGATTTAAAACCATACGATTTAGAAAGCCTGGCTTTGATACCACTGTTGGATCTCGATTTTCTACGTGCCAAACGCAGCGGAAGTTTTAAAAAATTTTAGATCTTGACTTTCAAAATCTTTTTGGACACTCATATGGTTTTTACAATTAAACATTCATAGGAAGTAAATCATTATACCTTTGGTGAATAGATCACTAGGCTCCAACTATTACGGGGTTAGCGGAGATAGCTCTTGATGAATTTCCTACGAACTTTCTTCAGATCTCTTTTATGTATTCTTCTAATCAGGTCCACGACCAGATGATTTGTTCCTCTTCCCAATTGCACTAGAAAATTTGGAAGAAGTTTTTACGTTGGAGATTGAAAACGAGAGACGGCTCAAACTAATCCTTCAAAAGGAAGTGACCGAATTTTCAAGCTTTGGGAGAGAGGTTTTTTTCGAAATTTGTGAAGGTGGTGGCTAGGATTATGGCTTGATTACTCCTATTTATAATTAAGTCATAACATAATAATCATAATTAACATTAATGGGCTTGATTAATTAATTGAGCTAGTCCAACTAGTTTAATTAATAAATTAAAGTCCATTAAATACTTTAATTATTTAGTAAGTTGGACTTGTACTCCTACAAGCCTATTAAACATATTTCCCACCAATTTTAATTTAATATTTAATAAACTCAACTTTTGAGCTTAATAAATTTAAATCGATTATAAATTCAACATTTGAATTTATTATTTAAATTATAAATTCAACTCCTTGAATTTTATCACCTCCAAAATTTAATATTTAATAAACCCAACTTTTGAGTTTAATAAATTAAATTCTCAAATTTTATAAATTCAACTCCTTGAATTTATTATCTCAAATTTTATAAATACATAAATTCAAATTCTTGAATTTACTATCTCATAAATTCAACTCCTTGAATTTATTTTCTCAAATTTTATAAATTCAACTCCTTGGATTTATTCTCTCAAATTTTATAATTACATAAATTCAACTCCTTGAATTTATTTTCTTAACGGGAACAAACGATCAAGTGCTTGTGTTACCCTCAATGGTTCAGGATACAGCTAGCCGCGGGTTCACAACTCTTTGTGATTCAGAATAACATTTATTCTTATTCGGGCTTACCCTAGTTAGCCCCATTCTTTTCATCAGCACCTTGATAAAGAATGTCAAAACTCATTTCTGATTGCACCCATCGGATCATGGTAAGAGCGTTTAGTAGCATCGCCCCCATGATCCCCTAGGTATCACTGATTGTGCCTGCAAGAACCAGTCGATTATGATTAACGTACAATACGGTCCCTTCATCTCATATATCCCGATCAAATCTGCAACCATTGGTTCATCGAGGGTTGCATATTAATTCGATAACTATGTGATACATGTAAATAGTGGCATCGCATGTACCATTGGAAAACTCCCTCTCCAATGTACATCTCATATTCTGCCCACAGATTCCACACACTATTATTTCATTAGATCACATAGGATATCCACACCCGTAGGTGAGCGTTGAATACCCGACCACAATGCACTGGCTCCTATATGTGTCGCAACTGTGGCGCCCCAAACCTCGCCACGTAATCATGCAACATGTGACGTCATATGCATACATTTTTTTTCTTTTCGACGACGTAATAATATAATGCATATACGACAAAATAGTGCAATCACCACACTATCTACGTCAGTGTAGCAGAAACACTATAATAAATACACACATACAACTCAAATAAGACAATAAGCTATACTATCTCTATCTACTATCATCTACAAGACTGTTTGCCTAGACACACCTAGTCCTTCACCACTATCATGTCTCACGCATAGTCCTGTAACCTGCCCAATAGAAACAGCCCTCAAAGGGTGAGCATATACAACAATCATCATCGTAATACATAACAGTTATATTAACAACATAAAATATAACTGAAATCATAATAGAAATACCCCCTTTGCCGTTTCTGGACAATCAGCCATCAACAACCTCAACAACATCACACTGCAACAATAACATCACCGATACGTTGCACCCCAACTACGGCGACAGCAATATCGTCGAACGAACAACAACATCGACGATACGTCGCAACCCAACACCGGCGACAGCAATATCGTCGAACGAATAACATCAATGATACGTCGCACCCCAACTCCGGCGACAGCAATATCGTTGAACGAACAACATCAACGTGACGTCTCTCAACAACAACAGCCAACAACATCGACAATAATAAACAACAACATATATAATATCAATCACCCATATCTAGTGATTTACCATCGTTCAACACAATAGTATTCATCAATACAAAACAATAACAACATATGCTCGTACGTCAACACGTACTTGATAATCGAGTATATATACAATCTGGCTATTTTTTTGATCTTGAGGCTTGTGATGTATCTAAATAATTCAACAATAATTATCAGATCATTGTCACCGTATCAACACAGTTATAACAGCCTCAATATATAACATCAAATAGTCCAACAACAATTAATTCAACAAAATATAAAACTCGATTATAAATTCGTATTGTTCAACAATTTAATATTCTGGTGTATTTAATTCACAATACTACCATCAAACACACCCTAATTAATTAACTTCAAATAATAGGCTATTTTACAACATCCGTCAAATTACGAAAACTTTATATCAACGTGTAGCCTATACTTCGTAGACTCCGAATACATAATCAAAATTAATAACAACTGACAAACAACTCTCCAATCTCAACTCAACGATTAAAAATCCCTAATTAAAACAAATTAGGAATAATTCAAAATAACACCACTATAATCTTCTCTACTTCGCTAAAATCATACACTATTCAACAATCTTCAATTTCAGTATGATTTAACAATTTATCGGATTTATTCTAGAAATCGACGAATTTCAAACATCACCAAAACTATAAAATTTATACCTCAAATCGAAGACCTCGTGTCAACGATCCCAGAACTGAAGTCGGTTCATCGATTGGATAAACCGATAAGTCGCAAGATTAAAAAGAAAATCAAAATCTCGTTCATCGTTTTCTTTTCACTCTCTGTTGAAACTTACTTGAATGAATTGAGATCATCATTCACGTAAGTTCTGTTATTTTTTAGATTTATCCATTTTTAAAATATTATATTATTTTATTTTATTAATATAATATAATATATAATATTTAAAATTTTAACACATGTATATCTCTTTGGACAAGTCAAACGACCAAATTTTTCAAAACTCAAAATATGGAACTTCTATATCTTTGAGTTTTCTACGTTATATCCAAATCTCAAATCATTTGGACTTCATATGACCAACATATGTCATATTTCATTCTTTAAAAATCATTAATTATTTAGTAATCTCACATTACTAAATCAACAAATTGTGATATTTACTTCAGGCATTACATTTCTACCACTCTTAAATGAATTTCGACCCCGAAATTAATCAACAACAGTAATAACATGCATAAATAAAAGATACGTCATACCATCAGAATAAGTAGGGGTAGAGCTCCCTCATATGCCGCTCTGTCTCCCAAGTGACCTCTTCGACACCTCTATGTTCCCACTGAACCTTCACCATCGGTATAAGCTTACTACGAAGCTTCCGTTCAGATCGATCCAAAATACAAACTGGTCTCTCAACATAAGACACGTCAGGATCTAACTGAGCCTCAGAAATATCCAACACATGTGAAGGATCCGGCTCATACTTCCGCAACATCGATACATGAAACACATCATGAATACCAGATAAAGATGGAGGTAGAGCCAATCGGTAAGCCAAAGTGCCTATCCGCTGCAATATCTCATACGGGCCAACATACCTCGGTGCCAACTTTCCTTTCATGCCAAATCGCACTGTGCCACGAAAAGGAGAAACTTTCAAAAATACTCGATCGCCCTACTGAAACTCTAAAGGTCTTCGTCTTTTATTGGCATAGGCGGCCTGTCTATCTTGAGCTGCTTTCAATCGTTGCTGTATCAACTTTACTTTCTGTTCCATCTCATGAATCATATCAGGACCGGTAACTGCAGCTCGATCAACATCATCCATATATATCAGGTTCAGCTAATAAGGTAGATAACCTGGATAGGAGTCGTCGAGATATCAAAATCATATCCCAAGGAACAACAAGACATCATCATAGCTGATAAACGACTCACATTCTCTGCAGTACAACTCACTTTACGGCTCAATGCATCAGCTGTAAGATTGGCTCGACCAGGATGATATTCAATCTCACAATCATAATCCTTCAGCAAATCTAACCATCGTCTCTGTCTCATATTCAACTCTGTCTGGGTAAACAAAAATCTCAAGCTCTTATGATTAGTATAAATCGTAAACAAGGTACCATATAAATAGTGTCGCCATATCTTCAAGGCAAAGATAATGGCTGCCAACTCCAAGTCATGCACATGGTACCTTGTTTCGTGTGGTTTCAGCTGTCTCAAGGCATATGCCACAACATGTCGATCCTGCATCAAAACACATCCCAAACCATGTAATAATGCATCAGTATAAACAACAAACCTCTCATTTTCTGTAGGAATTGATAAAATCGGTGCAGTCGTCAGTCGGTTCTTCAACTCCTGAAAACTCCTCTCACATGCTTCAGACCACTGAAATCGCACACCTTTCGAAGTCAACTGTGTCAAAGGCCTAGCAATCTTTGAAAATCCCTCGATAAATCGACGATAATAACCTGTTAAACCCAAGAAACTACGAATCTCAGGTACAGATGTAGGTGCAGACCACTGTAACACGGCTTCGACCTTCGTTGGATCAACAGAAATCCCATCTCTCGATATAACATGACCCAAGAAGACCACTCGATCCAACCAAAACTCACACTTACTGAGTTTGGCATACAACTGTCTATCTCGCAACACCTGTAACACTGAACGCAAGTGCCCTGCATGCTCAGCCTCACTCCTGGAATATATCAATATATCATCAATAAACACAATAACAAATCGATCGAGATAAGGCTGAAATACCCTATTCATCAAACTCATGAACACAGCTGGAGCATTCGTCAACCCAAACGGCGTAACTAAAAACTCGTAATGCCCCTATCTGGTCCTGAATGCTGTCTTCTGAATATCCTCCTCTCTAACTCGTATCTGATGATATCCTGACCTCAAATCAATCTTCGAATATACTGAGG
The DNA here is from genome assembly GCF_025594145.1 of Primulina tabacum. NCBI lineage: Eukaryota > Viridiplantae > Streptophyta > Magnoliopsida > Lamiales > Gesneriaceae > Primulina > Primulina tabacum. The sequence goes on along the minus strand of NC_134552.1, from coordinate 46,753,817 downwards.
TTCCCTGTAACTGATCAAACAAATCATCAATACGAGGGAGGGGATATTTATTCTTAATCGTTACCTTATTCAGCTGTCGATAGTCGATACAAAGCCGCATAGTTCCATCTTTCTTTCTCACAAATAAGACTGGTGCACCCCAAGGCGATACACTAGGGCGAATGTATCCCTTGTCCAGCAAGTCCTGCAACTGGGCTTTCAACTATCTCAACTCTGCTGGTGCCATTCTGTAAGGAGTACGAGAAATAGGGGAAGTATCTGACATCAACTCGATCCCAAACTCCACCTCACGAGCTGGTGGGAAGCCTGGAATCTCATCAGGAAATACATCGGCAAACTCAGCAACTATAGGTATCTCCTCTATTCCCACCTCCTTCTTCTTTTCTGTCACATCTACAGCATAAATAAGATAACCCTCATGCCCATGCTCCAATAACCGAGACATCCGGATGGCAGATACCAACGGAACACGAGGACGAGAACCCTTCCCATAAAATGTCCAACGCTCTTTCTCATCTGTATAAAAATATACCACCCGCTGATAACAATCAACTGTCGCACAATATCTCCTCAGCACATTAATTCCCACAATACAATCAAAATCAGTCATCTCTAGAATAATCATATCAGATCTCAGCTCATAGCCCTCATAAGAAATAATATCATCTGATATCATAGATACAACTGATATATCAACTCCAGAAGGTGTCGAAACAGAAAGAGGCATAGACAATGGAGACGAGCGCATATGATGCTCAACCACAAACCTCTTTGATATAAAAGTATGCGAGGCACCAGTATCAACAAGAATATAAGCAGGATAAGAACATAAATAACACTTACCCGCTATCATCTCCTCTCGTGCCTCCTCTGCCTGCTCTCGTGTCAAAGCATACACCTGTGCCTGAGGCGGACCAGCTCCCTGCATACGTGGCTGTCCTCCAGAAGGTCGTGGTGTAAACTGCTGAGGCTGTCGTCCTCCTCTCTATGAGGATCTACCTCTAGCACTCCTAGGCTCTCGCTGCCCCTCACGACTAGGACACTGTCTCGCCAGATGACCAACACCGCCACACTCAAAACAGGTGATCCCGGTCTGTGTACACTCTCTGATCAGATGAGGTCCCCCACAACGATAACATCTCACTGCTCTGAACTCTCCTCTCTGCCCCTGAACAGACTGAGAACTGCCCCCACGACTCTCAACACGTCGTGAATCAAATCGACGCTTCCCAGATGATGCCGAAGAAGAAGATGAACCCTTCTGATATTTAAAAGATTGTCCCTGTGGTCGCAATGACTCCCTAGTCAGCTCTGATAATCGTCCCTGAGCCCCATACTCCTGCATCACCAACTCAGCCATCTCAGCTCTCGTCACTGCATCCTCAAATGATACCGGGTTGTTTGATTGCACACGATCAAATAACTCTAACTTCAACCCTTTCAAGAAATGCCTCATCTTAGCAGGAACATTCGTAGCAATATGTGGCACATATTTCAGCAATGCAGAATATCGAGTCTCATACTCAGCAACAGACATACTACCCTGTCTCAAATCCTCAAATTCTTTCTCTTTTTTTTGTCTGGCTGCTATAGAAAAATATTTATCAAGAAAACGAGACCGAAACACATCCCAATCAACAGTACGGCCCTGAGCTTTCAATCCGGCCTCAGTCGTCTGCCACCACAATAATACATTCCTCGAAAGCTGAAATGTAGCCAATCGTAACCAAGCAGACCTAGCACACGGAGCGGTCACAAATATCTGCTCTATCCTCTCAATCCACTCCTCGGCTCGCTCACCAGTCTCAGAACTATCAAATCTCGGCGGAAGATAACTGTTGAACTGTGCCAAAGTCAACTCACCAGGCAATAAAGGCTGATCTGCAGGTGCCTGTCCCATAGGAGGAGGTGGCAATGGATTCATCTGTCCAAACCCACTGTCAAACTCATCTGTTTCCTCGTGTGGATGTACCTGTTCTCTAGCTGCCATCACTAGAAATCAAATTGTTAATCATAACATTTATCAATTACAATCCAGTAATCATCATCACACCTTTCGCACGAAAGTACACGCAACTAAAGAACAATCAATCATATCGAGAAATCATCAATAACAAGTCAAATGCACAGACACACGTAGATAATATCGTCATCCAACTCCCTCATCACAAACCCAACTCTTAACCATCCCAGACATCTAACATATGCTCTGATACCACCAAGAGTGGCGCCCCAAACCTCGCCACGAAATCATGCAACATGTGACGTCATATGCATAAAAAAAATTTCTTTTCGACGACGTAATAATATAATGCATATACGACAAAATAGTGCAATCACCACACTATCTACGTCAGTGTAGCAGAAACAGTATAATAAATACACACATACAACTCAAATAAGACAATAAGATATACTGTCTCTATCTACTATCATCTACAAGACTGTTTGACTAGACACACCTGGTTCTTCACCACTATCATGTCTTACGCATAGTCCTGTAACCTGCCCAACAGAAACAGCCCTCAAAGGGTGAGCATATACAACAATCATCATCGTAATACATAACAGTTATATTAACAACATAAAATATAACTGAAATCATAATAGAAATACCCCCTTTGCCGTTTCTGGACAATCAGCCATCAACAACCTCAACAACATCACACTGCAACAATAACATCGACGATACGTCGAACCCCAACTCCGGCGACAGCAATATCGTCGAACGAACAACAACATCGACGATACGTCGCACCCCAACACCGGCGACAGCAATATCGTCGAACGAATAACATCAACGATACGTCGCACCCCAACTCCGACGACAACAATATCGTTGAACGAACAACATCAACGTGACGTCTCCCAACAACAACAGCCAACAACATCGACAATAATAAACAACAACATATATAATATCAATCGCCCGTATCTAGTCATTTACCATCGTTCAACACAATAGTATTCATCAATACTAAACAATAACAACATATGCTCGTACGTCAACACGTACCTGATAATCGAGTATATATACAATCTGACTATTTCTTTGATCCTGAGGCTTGTGATGTATCTAAATAATTCAACAATAATTATCAGATCATTGTCACCGTATCAACACAGTTATAACAGCCTCAATATATAACATCAAATAGCCCAACAACAATTAATTCAACAAAATATAAAACTCGATTATAAATTCGTATTGTTCAACAATTTAATATTCTGGTGTATTTAATTCACAATACTACCATCAAACACACCCTAATTAATTAATTTCAAATAATAGGCTATTTTACAACATCCGTCAAATTACGAAAACTTTATATCAACGTGTAGCCTATACTTCGTAGACTCCGAATACATAATCAGAATTAATAACAACTGACAAACAACTCTCCAATCTCAACCCAACGATTAAAAATCCCTAATTAAAACAAATTAGGAATAATTCAAAATAACACCACTATAATCTTCTCTACTTCGCTAAAATCATACACTACTCAACAATCTTCAATTTCAGTATGATTTAACAATTTATCGGATTTATTCTAGAAATCGACAAATTTCAAACATCACCAAAACTATAAAATTTATACCTCAAATCGAAGACCTCGTGTCAACGATCCCAGAACTGAAGTCTCATCGATTGGGTAAACCGATAAGTCGCAAGATTAAAAAGAAAATCAAAATCTCGTTCATCGTTTTCTTTTCACTCTCTGTTGAAACTTACTTGAATGAATTGAGATCATCATTCACGTAAGTTCGGTTATTTTTTAGATTTATCCATTTTTAAAATATTATATTATATTATTTTATTAATATAATATAATATAATATATAATATTTAAAATTTTAACACATGTATATCTCTTTGGACAAGTCAAACGACCAAATTTTTCAAAACTCAAAACATGGAACTTCTATATCTTTGAGTTTTCTACGTTATATCCAAATCTCAAATCATTTGGACTTCATATGACCAACATATGTCATATTTCATTCTTTAAAAATCATTAATTATTTAGTAATCTCACATTACTAAATCAACAAATTGTGATATTTACTTCAGGCATTACAGCAACTGTACCCAACCTCGCCACATGATGACTCTCCTGGAGCCGGTAAATGAGTCAAAGCACAGCCCTAGCATAAAGAGCCTCAGTGTTGTCCGGGTCGTAAGGACTAATGGTGTACAATCATAACCACAGACTTATCTTCTCGATGAATGATAACCACTTGAAAAGTCCGAGGGAGGGTTGTTCGGTATAATCACATATGACTATTCATCTGCTTCTTTGGACATCTCTATGCCCTTACCAAGAAACGCAGTACAAAACATCACAGATGCTAGTCTCGAGCTCAAGCGACCTTTATCAATGTTTTAGGCAACTGAATCGACTAGGAACGAATTTAGATCATACAGTGTTTACAAATGAGTTTCAACATCGAATTACGATTCATTTGTATTAAATTATAATCAAGGATTTTATCTATGCTGATTGCATGGGTATACAGATAAATTAAAACAAAACCATGAAAAGTTAAATTATATTAAAATAAAGATTGTTTATTACACTTGAGTCAATAATATCTCTAGCCAACCGTTGGCTTGCAGGGCATCTACTCTAACAATCTCCCACTTGCCCTAGAGCCAACTTGTAGATCCCGTAAATTAGACTACGTATAAGCCATGCATAATTCTAGTATTTTAAATTAAAATGATTTTATTGCATGAGTATTTAAATGCTTTTCTTTAAAGTTAATTATTTTATGCAGTAGTTTAATTTTTATCTTTTCAGTTAATTCAGTGAGGCCGGACTGGAGTTTGAGTTTTGAGATAAAATTTAAGATTTAAGAAATCATTCCCAGAGTTTATTTTAGCTAGTTAGTAAGTTGATTTAATCATTTAGGTTCCTTAATTGAGGTGTTAATTCACTAAATTAGTTAAAGGATATGTAAGGCTCTTAAGGTTTAAAAATTTACTAACCAAACAATATTTTCCCTCCACTAAATTGTTGAATTTCGGCCACTCTTAAAGGATTAATCAATTCCTTGCCAACTCAACCTTTGACTCATTCCTTGCCATTTCTTAACATGATAACCCCTTCATTTATTTACCACCCTTTATTTATTTTTAGATCATTATCCTAGGCTAGTCTAGCATGGGAATAATCGGTCATTTCTCATCCATTTCTCTCCCCAACAAATCATTTGATATCAACCAAATTCAAAATTCAAAAGAGAGGAGACTTGGTCTTGCCATCCCACCTATATTGCAACCTTTTCCCCTCACTCTCCTAACCATCACTTCCCCTCCCCCATGACCGAAATTCAGAGCATTTCAGAGTAGAAAATTCGTGAGCATCATAGCAAGAAGTAGGAGAGAAACTGAGAAAGAAAGCAAGGTAGCAAAACGCCCCATCTCCTCCGCGCCGCGTCGTTGCGTTCGTTCGTTTCTTTTCAAAACGAAACCAGGCATGCATATGTTCTTACTTTCTCTTCAATGAAGTTGTATTATGAATTTTAAGCACTGCATGATCATGATCTTTCAATCAAACCGAAATCTTTCCATATTATTTTCGAAATATGAGTGCAGAATTTCGGCTACTCCATTTCATGCTTCACGAGTTGCATTGTTTTGATGGTTTCAGGTATTGGTTCGATTCCAAGCTCCCAAGGCTGCTCCTAGGCATGTACTAGGACATGTTAGGAACACATTTGTCCATTGGTTCGAGTCCCATGCTAGCCGAAATCAAGAAATGACAGCAACTCCCAAGCGTGTCCCTTTTTGCATTCGATTTTCTTTGTTGTTGTCAAAGGTGGATGGATCTGGTCCTGGCTGCCCTAAGGGCTATAGCCATGATTAGAACCTCCCCTTGTGATGTCTAAGACGTGATCAAGTCGCCATTTTGAGGCTTTGATCATGGTTGCATCATTTTTTAAATCAAAGAACAAGAACATCCCCTTCCACCTTTCGGCTTCCTCATTTTTCAGCAAGTACAACATTCGGTTTTGAGGAATGGTGTAGATCTTGGTTGGCCTATGGCCCTTAGCCACGGTTTATACCATACCTCTGGATGTCTAGATCGTGCCATGGTCAATCAAATGGCCACTGGAACGACACAAGACAGCAAACGAAGCAAAACAGCACATGCATGCAAGGGTGCTCTCGGGTGTGACTTTCGGTTGAGTTATGGTGTGATGCGAATGGTGGCTGGCCTAGGGCCCTTAGCCATGGTTCAAATCATTCCTTAAGATGTTGGTAAGAGTTTCTATTCAGTGGTTCAAGCCCCAATGGTCATTAGCCTCGCAAACGACGCAAGAAAACCAAAGCACAGCTGCTGTATTTTTGTGGACAGCAACTTGCTGCTTCGGTTCAGTGGCTCGTTCGAGTTCTTGGTTGGCTTTTAGCCTATGGCCTTGGACTGGACAGTGCCTCATTGAGTTGGGAAGGTCATGTTTTTGGCCGTTTGTCATTCAGATCATTTTTGAGGTCGTACAAGAAATTACGGTGCGATGTGCCAAATTGACTCTCGAAAGAGCGTTTCATGTTTTGGCCTTCATTCACCAAAATTCCGGCCCTTGTCATTTTAGGAGCATTATTTCATCATTTTAAGTGTATTTTAATCATGACTAAATGATGGTTTGGTGTTGGTTCAGGTTGGCTCGGAGTCATGATTAAATACGAAGTCGTTGGGCGTAATTGTCTCGTTTTTGGATTCAATTACAAAGTTTTGTCAAAAAAATTCAGTTGCATATTTTTCATGTTAAATTTAGGTCGCAGCAAGCCTAGAAACGATCCAATCCATGTGGTAAAATAATACAGGATATTTCATTATGCCATTTAATTATATTACGTGCATAAAAAGATAAAATATTCATTTTTGAGATTTATGCGATATTGCTTGTGGCCATTTCACTATCATGGGAGAATTATTTCACCCGGTCGTCAGTTACAGGTCAGTTCAGTTATGTACCACCCAGTATACTATGGCATTAGTCTGATCAGACGTTCATTACTTCACCCAGTCGCCAGTTACCGTTCATGGGAGCATTGTATTATCCGGTCGCCAGTTACCGGTCAGTTCAGTTCAGTTCAGTGCAGGGGCCACTTGCGTAGACCATAATATCAACATAAAACTATTACATGCTATTTCAGTACAGGGCTTCAAGGAGCAAACATTTTCACTGTGATTTTCAGTTCAGTTATGCACGTATTATAATTGCTCATGACAAGTTATTTTCACATTATGCCTCATGACATGATATTTTATCCCATACAAATTTTACTATATTATTTACTCGTTATTTACGATATATGCATGCTGAGTCTTTAGGCTCACTAGACTTGATTGTTGTAAGTACTGATGATGTCGGGGCCGAGGGCGGGGACCAGTGAGCTAGCTTGGGTTGGAAGTAGTGGAACCCGAGGACCTCATTTACAGCACTTGCCATTTTTTTTATGCTCAAACATTTTATCAGTTGTTGGATACTTTAACTTGTTATTTTGGCGAGTAATAATTTCTTCCGCTGCTATTTTGAACATCTAAACTTGATTTATCAGTTGATTTTGTGAATGAGGCAATTTTGATTATTTTAAAAAGAAAATTTTTAATTTTTCCGCAAATTTTCAAACACGAATTTTCGGGCCATTATAGCTGGTATCAAAGCAATGGTTCTGTAAAGGGTTGTACTACTATTGATCACGAGAAGCTCATGAAGTCACGTCTTCGGTCTGTAAGTTTTACATTTACGCATTTTATTTAAAGCATGAATTATTTCACAGCATGTTTTCATGAATTTTTTTACGTCCAAATTTATTTTATTGTTCGGTATTTAAATTTAAATAAATTATGGAATTATGCATGTTGGTTACGCATTGGTTATGTATGGAACAATATGCCCCCTAGACGCATTCTCGAGCGCACTAGAAATGAGGAGCCTCGCCAAGAGGACAGGGAGGAGCAGAGGCAGGAGAGAGACTTACCACCTCCACCACCCCCTCCACCTGACATGAATGCCCAGATGCTAGCTAGGATGACGCAGTTCTTTGCACAGTTTGCGGGGAACCAGGCTGTGGCAGCCAGGCCGACAGGGCCCGAGGCTGTCTACGAGAGATTCATGAAGATGCGTCCTAAGGAGTTTTCAGGGACGATGGACCCCATGATTGCCGTGGGCTGGATCAAGTCCGTCGAGGTTATCTTCGAGTTCATGGAGCTTGGAGATGCAGATAGAGTCCGATGTGCCACCTATTTATTCGGAGGAGATGCCCGCTTATGGTGGGAAGGATCATCAGTAGCCCTGAACTTGGCTACACTGAGTTGGGCGCGCTTCACGGATGTGTTCTACTCCAAATATTTCACTGAGGAGGTGCGCACCAGGTTGACCACTGAGTTCATGAGCCTGAGGCAGGGAGATCTGACTGTTACGGAGTTCATCAGTAAGTTTGAGAGGGGTTGTCATTTTGTACCCCTGATCGCGAATGATACCAAAGCCAAGTTGATGCATTTCTTGGTGGGTCTACGGCCGATCTTGCGCCGTGATGTTAGGGTGACTGACCCTACTACTTATGAGGTCGCTGTCTCCAAAGCTCTAGCCGCAGAGCAGGATCAGCGTGATATCGAGAGAGACCGCCAGGGCAAGCGCCCAGTCCAGGTACCACACCGTCCTCCTCCTCAGCAGCACCAGCAGCAGAGCAAGAGGCCTTTTTCACGGGCCGCCTAGAAACAGAGGTCAGGAGCAGCAGCAGCAGCGGGGACGCCCAGCCCCGAGGACTTTAGAGCACACAGTTTGCCCTAAGTGCTCACGTCGCCATCCTGGAGCATGTATGTTTGGCTCAGGGAAGTGTTACAAGTGTGGCAGTCTCGACCACATGTTGCTGCAGTGCCCTCAGAGGAATCTTCCTACCCAAGGCAGAGTATTTGCTCTCCATGCTACGGAGACGAACTCAGATACGATGCTCATGACAGGTACCTTTAAGCTTTAAGTTTACATTTGGGGTTTAATGTGTTGGGTTAAGATTTTTGAACCTAGAATTGTGATAGGATTGCATGCTCTACTCAGTATTATTTTCGGGAATTAGGTTAGAAGAACTTTGACCTTTGCATGTCTATAAGTTAGTTCTTGTGATTATTGGGTTCAGCTTAGTATTCCAACCTTTCAGGAAGAATATTTATATCTGGTTCCGCTACGAAGGCCTTGATAGATTCAGGGGCCACTCACTCATTTATTTCGGAGGTATTTGCTAATTTTCTCAAAGTTAAGACCGTTGGGCTAGATGTAGCCTACTCAGTAGTACTGCCTTCGGGAGAGGAGATGGCAGCCACCAATGTGATCCGAGACATAGATCTTGAGCTCCATGGCGACCTTGTTTATGCGGATCTGATCCTGTTTCCAATGCCAGAGTTTGACATCATCCTAGGGATGGACCGGCTATTGCAGAACAGAGTTTTGATTGACTTCCAGCGGAGATCTGTTCTAGTCTGACCATCTGGAATGACACAGTTCTTATTCGAGCCGGACATGTATTTTCCCTTACCGCGCATTATTCCTTATGTCAAGGCTAGGAAGCTCATGCATAGAGGGTGTCGGGCGTTTTTAGCAACTTTTGTATCTGTCCCCGAGGCACCCAGTCAGTCAGCTTCAGATGTCCCAGTTGTCAGGGATTTTCTAGACGTTTTTCCGGAAGACGTCTCTGGTATGCCACCCGAGAGAGAGGTGGAGTTTTCTATCGATCTTATGCCAGGTACGGTTCCGATATCCAAAGCACCGAACCGACTAGCACCGACAGAGATGGCAGAGCTTAAGAAGCAGATTCAGGAACTTCTAGTTAAGGAGTTCATTCGCCCGATTTTTTCACCATGGGGCGCGCCAGTCTTATTTCTGAAGAAGAAGGATGGCTCTATGAGGCTTTGTATTGACTACCGGGAGTTGAACAGGGTTACAGTGAAGAACAAGTACCCACTTTCGAGGATCGAGGATTTGTTTGACCAGTTGCAGGGAGCTTCGATATTCTCCAAGATAGATCTGCGTTCCGGTTATCACCAGTTGAGGGTGAGAGATGCTGATGTTTCCAAGACTGCCTTCAGACTCGTTATGGCCACTTTGATTTCCTTGTGATGCTGTTCGGTCTGACGAATGCGCCAGCAATCTTCATGGATCTCATGAATCGCGTATTTCAGCCGTATCTTGACCAGTTTGTAATATTATTCATAGACAACATTCTCGTCTACTCGAAGAATCAGGAGGATCACAGCAGACATCTGACCACAGTGCTGCAGACCTTGCAGAAGCACAAGTTATTTGCAAAGTTCAGTAAGTGTGAATTTTGGTTAGAGAAGGTGGCGTTCTTAGGCCACATTGTTTCTAGCAGTGGTATTGAGGTAGACCCAGCGAAAGTTACCGCAGTCAGAGATTGGGTTGTGCCGCAGAATGCATCAGAGATCCACAGTTTTCTTGGGCTAGAAGGATATTATCGGAAGTTCATTAAGAGATTCTCCTCTATTGCCGTTCCACTCACATCATTGACCAAGAAGAATGCAAAATTTGTGTGAAGCGGGGAGTGTCAGAAGAGCTTCGATACTTTGAAGCAAGCTCTTATCTCAGCACCAGTTTTGGCCATGACGTCAAGGCCCGGTGAGTTTGTTCTGTATACCGATGCTTCGAAGCTCGGTTTGGGCGCAGTATTGATGCAGTATGGGAAGGTGATAGCATATGCTTCTCATCAGCTGAAAATCCAGGAGAAGAACTACCCTACCCATGATCTAGAGTTGGCCGCCGTGGTTTTTTCCTTGAAGATTTGGAGGCATTATTTGTATGGGGAGAAGTGCCAGATCTTTACCGACCATAAGAGCCTCAAGTATTTCTTTACGCAGAAGGAGCTGAACATGGGTCAGAGGCATTGGTTGGAGCTTGTGAAGGATTATGACTGTGACATTAGCTACCACCCGCGTAAAGATAATGTAGTTGCGGATGCATTGAGCAGAAAAGTCGCAGTGATGGCTCATTTGACGATTCAGAGACCTCTTCAGCTTGAGATGCAGAGGTTTGATCTAGAGTCATATTCTCGAGGTAGAGTTCCCCGTCTATCTACCTTGACTATTCAGTCCTCTCTTCTTGATCGTATTCGCTGTGGTCAGTCAGCAGATGAGCAGTTAGCAAAGTGGAAGCAGAGAGATGAGGCCAAGGGCAGTGTCTTGTATTCAGTCAGCGATGGTATTGTGAGATACCGAGACAGGATGTGGTTTCCCAGCAGTGGTTCTATTCGAGCAGATATTCTATCAGAGGCCCACATGTCGCCGTACTCTATTCATCCAGGTAGTACGAAGATGTACCGAGATCTGCAGTCATTGTATTGGTGGCCTAGGATGAAGAAAGACATCAGACGGTTTGTATCCGAGTGTCTGACTTGTCAGTTAGTGAAGGCGGAGCATCAGAGACCAGCAGGTTTGCTCAAGCCTCTTCCTATTCCCGAGTGGAAGTGGGAGAATGTTCCCGTGGACTTTGTGATCGGATTGCCGAAGTCAGTCAGAGGATCAAATGCTATCTGGGTGATTGTAGATCATCTTACAAAATCAACGCACTTCTTGCCTGTTAAGACGACTTTCACCATGATTCAGTATGCAGAGTTGTATATCTGGGAGATAGTCTGACTTCATTGTATTCCAGTTTCTATTGTATCTGACAGAGATCCTAGATTCACTTCCTCATTTTGGAAGAGTTTGCATTCGACTATGGGTACGAAGTTGCTGTTTAGAACAGCTTTCCATCCGCAGAAAGATGGGCAGTCAGAGCGAGTTATTCAGATCTTGGAGGATCTTCTCCGTGCTTGTGTGATGGATTTCTCTGGGAGTTGGTAGTCAAACTTGTCATTAGTAGAGTTCACCTACAACAACAGTTTCCAGTCGTCTATTGGTATGGCTCCGTATGAGGCACTGTATGGCCGCAAGTGTAGATCTCCTGTTCATTGGGATGAAGTAGGAGAGAGAGCAGAGTTGGGTCCGGAGATCATTCAGCAGGCTGCCGATGTAGTAGTCAAGATCCGTGATAGGATGAGGACTGCTCAGAGTTGACAGAAGAGTTATGCCGATCAGAGGAGGAGAGACCTAGAGTTTGCCGTTGGCGACCATGTCTTTGTCAAGGTAGCACCTATGAAGGGTGTCATGCGATTTGGAAAGAAAGGGAAGCTTAGTCCGAGATTCATTGGACCATTTGAGATCCTCGACAGAGTTGGGACGCTAGCTTATCGTGTGGCTCTTCCGTCGAATCTGGCCGGAGTACACAATGTGTTCCACGTCTCTATGCTGAGAAAGTATATGGCGAATCCTTTGCATGTCTTGAACTTTGAGCCGCTGCAGCTTACTCCGAACCTATCTTACGAGGAGAGACCAGTGCAGATCTTAGACAGACAGGAGAAGAACGTTCGGAACAAGCCGGTTAAGCGAGTGAAGGTCAAATGGCTCAACCATTCAGAGGAGGAAGCTACGTGGGAATCTGAGCCAGAGATGAGGAGTCGTTATCCCGAGTTATTCAGTAAGTTTTAATTTCGAGGACGAAATTTCTTTTAAGGGGGGAAAGGTTGTAGAACCCGTAAATTAGACTACGTATAAGCCATGCATAATTCTAGTATTTTAAATTAAAATGATTTTATTGCATGAGTATTTAAATGCTTTTCTTTAAAGTTAATTATTTTATGCAGTAGTTTAATTTTTATCTTTTCAGTTAATTCAGTGAGGTCGGACTGGAGTTGGAGTTTTGAGATAAAATTTAAGATTTAAAAAATCATTCCCAGAGTTTATTTTAGCTAGCTAGTAAGTTGATTTAAGTTAAAAAGGAGGTTTAAGGAATTATTTTAGTAACTTGAGGTGAGTAGGAAATAAGTTCATTTAGGTTCCTTAATTGAGGTGTTAATTCACTAAATTAGTTAAAGGATATGTAAGGCTCTTAAGGTTTAAAAATTTACTAACCAAACAATATTTCCCCTCCATTAAATTGTTGAATTTCGGTCACCCTTAAAGGATTAATCAATTCCTTGCCAACTCAACCTTTGACCCATTCCTTGCCATTTCTTAACATGATAACCCCTTCATTTATTTACCACCCTTTATTTATTTTTAGATCATTATCCTAGACTAGTTTAGCATGGGAATAATCGGTCATTGCTCATCCATTTCCCTCCCCAACAAATCATTTGATATCAACCAAATTCAAAATTCAAAAGAGAGGAGACTTGGTCTTGCCATCCCACCTATATTGCAACCTTTTCCCCTCACTCTCCTAACCATCACTTCCCCTCCCCCATGACCGAAATTCAGAGCATTTCAGAGTAGAAAATTTGTGAGCATCATAGCAAGAAATAGGAGAGAAACCGAGAAAGAAAGCAAGGTAGCAAAACGCTCCATCTCCTCCGCGCCGCGTCGTTGCGTTCGTTCGTTTCTTTTCAAAACGAAACCAGGCATGCATATGTTCTTCCTTGCTCTTCAATCAAGTTGTATTATGAATTTTAAGCACTGCATGATCATGATCTTTCAATCAAACCGAAATCTTTCCATATTATTTTCGAAATATGAGTGCAGAATTTCGGCTACTCCATTTCATGCTTCACGGGTTGCATTGTTTTGATGGTTTCAGGTATTGGTTCGATTCCAGGCTCCCAAGGCTGCTCCTAGGCATGTACTAGGACATGTTAGAAACACATTTGTCTATTGGTTCGAGTCCCATGCTAGCCAAAATCAAGAAATGACAGCAACTCTTAAGCGTGTCCTTTTTTGCATTCGATTTTCTTTGTTGCTGTCAAAGGTGGATGGATCTGGTCCTGGCTGCCCTAAGGGTTATAGCCATGATTATAACCTCCCCTTTTGATGTCTAAGACGTGATCAAGTCGCCCTTTTGAGGCTTGGTCCATGGTTGCATCGATTTTTAAATCAAAGAACAAGAACAGCCCCTTCCCCCTTTCGGCTTCCTCATTTTTCAGCAAGTACAACATTCGGTTTTGAGGAATGGTGTGGATCTTGGTTGGCCTATGGCCCTTAGCCATGGTTCATACCATACCTCTGGATGTCTAGATTGTGCCATTGTCAATCAAATGGCCACTGGATTGACATGAGACAGCAAACAAAGCAAAACAGCACACGCATGCAAGGGTGCTCTCGGGTGTGAGTTTCGGTTGAGTTATGGTGTGATGCAAATGGTTGCTGGCCTAGGGCCCTTAGCCATAGTTCAAATCATTCCTTAGGATGTTGGTAAGAGTTTCTATTCAGTGGTTCAAGCCCCAATGGTCATTAGCCTCGCAAACGACGCAAGGAAACCAAAGCACAACTGCTGTATTTTTGTGGACAGCAACTTGCTGCTTCGGTTCAGTGGCTCGTTCGAGTTCTTGGTTGGCTTTTAGCCTATGCACTTGGACTGGACAGTGCCGCATTGAGTTGGGAAGGTCATGTTTGTGGCCGTTTGTCATTCAGATCATTTTTGAGGTCGTACAAGAAATTACGGTGCGATGTGCCAAATTGACTCTCGAAAGAGCATTTCATGTTTTGGCCTCCATTCACCAAAATTCCGGCCCTTGTCATTTTAGGAGCATTATTTCATCATTTTAAGTGTATTTTAATCATGACTAAATGATGGTTTGGTGTTGGTTCGGGTTGGCTCGGAGTCATGATTAAATACGAAGTCGTTGGGCGTAATTGTCTCGTTTTTGGATTCAATTACAAAGTTTTGTCAAAACAATTCAGTTGCATATTTTTCATGTTAAATTTAGGTCGCAGCAAGCCTAGAAACGATCCAATCCATGTGGTAAAATAATACAGGATATTTCATTATGCCATTTAATTATATTACGTGCATAAAAAGATAAAATATTCATTTTTGAGATTTATGCGATATTGCTTGTGGCCATTTCACTATCATGGGAGCATTCTTTCACCCGGTCGCCAGTTACAGGTCAGTTCAGTTATGTACCACCCAGTATACTGTGGCATTAGTCTGATCAGACGTTCACTACTTCACCCAGTCGCCAGTTACCGGTCATGGGAGCATTGTATTATCCGGTCGCCAGTTACCGGTCAGTTCAGTTCAGTTCAGTGCAGGGGCCACTTGTGTAGACCATAATCTCAACAGAAAACTATTACATGCTATTTCAGTACAGGGCTCCAAGGAGCAAACATTTTCACTGTGATTTTCAGTTCAGTTATGCACGTATTATAATTGCTCATGACAAGTTATTTTCACATTATGCCTCATGACATGATATTTTATCCCATACAAATTTTACTATATTATTTACTCGTTATTTACGATATATGCATGCTGAGTCTTTAGGCTCACTAGACTTGATTATTGTAGGTACTGATGATGTCGGGGCCGAGGGCGGGGACCAGTGAGCTCGCTTGGGTTGGCAGTAGTGGAACCCGAGGACCTCATTTACTGCACTTGCCATTTTTTTTATGCTCAAACATTTTATCAGTTGTTGGATACTTTAACTTGTTATTTTGGCGAGTAATAATTTTTTCCGCTGCTATTTTGAACATCTAAACTTGATTTATCAGTTGATTTTGTGAATGAGGCAATTTTGATTATTTTAAAAAGAAAATTTTTAATTTTTCCGCAAATTTTCAAACACGAATTTTCGGGCCATTATACAACTACCCATAACTTTAATCCCATTGTTCGCGAAGCTTCTCAAACAATGGTCATGGCAAGGGCTTTGTAAGTGGATCAACAACATTATTTGCAGAGGGGACTCTTTCGACTGATATGTCTCCTCTTCCCACAATCTCCCGTATGATGTTGAACTTCCTCAGTACATGTTTGGATCGCTTATGAGACCTTGGTTCCTTTGCTTGTGCAATGGCACCAGTGTTGTCCCAGTACAACGGGACTGGATCAACTCTATTAGGAATAACGCTTAACTCTTGGACAAAATTCCTCATCCAAACTACCTCTTTTGCTGCAGCAGATGCAACAATGTATTCAACTTCAGTGGTGGAATCCGTAACAGTGTCTTGCTTGGAACTTTTCCAAGAGACAGCTGCACCATTAAGCATGAATACAAAGCCAGAGGTTGATTTCGAATCATCTACGTCACATTGGAAGCTAGAATCAGTGTAGCCTTCCAATTTCAATTCTCCACCCCCATAGACCATGAACAAGTTCTTAGTCCTTCTCAAGTACTTAAAAATATCTTTCACGGCCTTCCAATCCATTGGACCAAGGTTCTCCTGATATCTGCTTGTAACATTCAGAGCGTAAGCAACATCATGATGTGTCTATATCATATCATACATGATACTACCAATGGCTGACACATATGGAATACGTGTCATCATATTTATCTCTTCATCAGTTTTGGGACACATAGCTTTAGATAGAGTAATACCATGACACATTGGTAAGTATCCTCTCTTGGACTCTTCCATAAAGAATCGTTTCAGAATGGTATCGATATAAGTGGCTTGGGTGAGTCCTAGCATCCTTTTGATCTATCTCTATAGATTTGTATTCCCAATACATAGGATGCTTCACCCATGTCTTTCATGGAGAATTTACTTGCTAACCATACTTTAGTCGATTGCAGTAATCCTACATTATTCCCAATGAGTAGGATGTCATCAACATAAAGTATAAGGAATGTTACTGCACTCCCACTAACTTTCTTGTACACACATGGTTCCTCAGGATTCTTTGCAAAACAAAACTCTTTGATGGTGCTATCAAATTTGAGGTTCCAACTCATTGACGTCTGCTTGAAACCATATATTAATCTTTGAAGTTTGCATACCTTATGCTCAATTCCCACTGATGTGTATCCCTCAGGTTGAGACATATAAATTTCTTCTTTGATGTCTCCATTGAGGAATGCAGTCTTTACATCCATTTGCCATATCTCATATTCATACCATGCTGCTATGGATAATAGTATTCTAATGGACTTAAACATAGCAACTGGTGAAAAAGTTTTCTCATAGTCAACTCCTTGCCTTTGAGTATAACCTTTTCAACCAGCCTTGCTTTGAAGGTCACTACCTTCCCATTCGCCCCAAGCTTTCTTTTGTAGATCCATTTGCACCCTATGAGAACGATTCCCTCAGGTGGATCTACTAATGTCCAGACTTGGTTTGAATACATAGAGTCCATCTCTGACTGCATGGCTTCAAGCCATTTGGTTGAATCAGTATCAGATATTGCTTTCTTAAAGTTCATTGGATCACATCCAACACAAGACTCATCATGGTCTTGTTCATGAAGAAGCGTATATCTAGCATGTGGTCTAATAACCCTATCAGACCTCCTAGGAGCTTGTACTTCAGTTACTGTTTGTTGGGGATTAGGTTCAACTACTATAGTTGAGGGAGTATCTTGAATTTCTTCAAGTTCTATCATCTTGCCTTTTCTATCTAACTGAAATTCCTTTTCCAAAAAGGTGGTATTTCTTGAAACAAACACTTTTGCTTCATTGGAATGATAGAAATAATATCTAACAAAATTTTTTGGATATCCTACAAATTAGCACAAAGTGGATCTACTATCCAATTTTCTTCAATTGTCTGCTTCACGTAAGCAGGACATCCCCATATTCTCATGTAAGAATATTTTGGAGTTTTTCCCATCCATAACTCATATGGTGTTTTATCCACTGCTTTAGTATGTACATTATTCAACAACATTGCCACAGCTTCAAGCGAAAAGCCCCAAAACTTTGTAGGCAATTCAGTGAATCCCATCATAGATCGAACCATGTCCATCAAGGTTCAATTACGACGTTCAGAAACACCATTAAATTGTGATGTTGCTGGTGGAGTCCTTTGTGAGAGAATCTCATTCTCTTTTCAGAAACACCATCTACTCTAACAGAAGTCACCTGTTCACTTGCTGCGCTGGTTCTTGCCTTACGCTGTTTTCTCTTATCAACAGCCTTCATAGCATGGACGCCAATTTCCCAGGCTGGTTGCAATTAATTTCTGTAACTTCTCCCAGGTTGCTGCCACAACGCCTCTGATAGTGTCATACGTCCCAAACTTGTAATCAACCTGCTTCACGATCAAGTCCAACAGAAGACAATTCTTAGCGGTACTTGTCGACTGCAGCCTTCTTGAATGATGGTTTTTCGAAAGCATCAGAATAAATCTTGGTCCAGGCACTAACCAACTCTTCTTGGTCCATCTCAGATATTTCCTCAACTCCCACCTCGGGCAGTTGAAATTTCATAAGAATATTATCAGAGGTCACATAGAAGTCTTTACCTCTTATCACAGCCTCCACAACCCTCTCTCGACTTCCTCAGACACAACAGCCGTTTGGAAAAAATCCTCTACTGCCTCGAATTACATGTCTTTATTGGTCCTTGTGCATAATTTTTAAATAATAATATCAAAACAAAGTAAAATCATACTTTTATTTAAAATAACCTTTAAGCATAAATAAATCAAGTATCGTAAAATCATAAAATCGTAAAGCTTTGCATCCTTTATCATTTTGGGTGAAGTTTGATCCTTGAAAGTGACTAGCCTTTTATCCTCTGGTCGGCTGATCAGTATTAGCTAACCATAGCGCATAGAACGGGTACTAGGCACCGGCATTGAAATAC
This sequence comes from Primulina tabacum, assembly GCF_025594145.1. Lineage (NCBI taxonomy): Eukaryota > Viridiplantae > Streptophyta > Magnoliopsida > Lamiales > Gesneriaceae > Primulina > Primulina tabacum. The sequence goes on along the minus strand of NC_134552.1, from coordinate 46,735,231 downwards.
GATCGTCGGGCTCCCTCTGGGGCCTTGTTCCGTAAACGAGCTTCCTCTGGAGTCTTTTCCCTAACGATATTCCCATAAAATTGTAAGTTCACCGTTTCTTCTTAAAACGGATCCTCCCACATGTCCTCTATATCATGTGTCAATCAATTCACATCACTCAAGATATTTTATTTTTCTTTTTTAAAGCCTAAAATATCATGACTTTCCAAAAATAGCATTTTAACAGTAAAAATTGCACAGCTTTACCATAAATCATAAAATATCATATTTTCATATGATTGGTTGTCCATCCGTAATTTCGAACATTGCTAAACGACATTTGATGATCCCGATTCAGCCTGAAAGATATATTTCCTGACCAAAATCATCATTTTATATCATTTATCATGTGTTATGATCCTTCAGTACGCTGCCAAGACGTTTCGTACTACCCAGGTGTAAAATGACTGTTTTGCCCCTAGACGTAAATTTTCTTGATTTTGACTTTTTCTTACTTTTATTGACTCTAGAAAATCCCAAATAATTATTCAAGCTTAAAGTTAATTTTTAATATTTTTATTAGACGTAAATTCGAGGATTTCGATTTAATTCTTTAATTGCTAATTCATGAAGTGTTTTATTCCCGAATTAATTCAAACTTTTAATATTTTCTTTCTAAATTTTAAACATAGACTTTTTATACCTAACATACCCTCGTGAATAATGAACCGACCCCCGTGGACCATGGTTCGAACCCCTTAACCATTAAACTTTAATTTTGATCCCTAAGCTACTCCATTGAGCCACGGCTCGAGTTCATCGAGCCATCACAGAACCACCCTTGCCCATACCTGAACCTAGCCCTTCTAGACAATCTTCGCACGCTGCTGGACCATCACACCATCTCTCTGCTTAAAAGACCATCCGCACGCAAGCCTCCTAAGTCGTGGCCCTCCCTCATAAGCCGCCCCCGTTTTTCATCGAGCCATGGCCGAGTCACCCTGGCCCAGCCATTATCCAGACCCCTAACCGTCCTCCCCAGATCATACTGGACTAGCACAGCCAACCCCAACCAAGCTGTTACTTCCCTACACAGCAGCCGACCGTGGGAGTGCATGGGAAGAGTCCTACGCGACGACGTAGGACTCTTCCCTAGCCACAGTACATGAGTCCTAGCATGGCTAGACTCTTTCTAACACCTGAACACGTCCAGAATGGTCCATACCCGAGCCCCGACCGAGCCACACTTGGCTGTCCCTCCTAGCCGAAGCCCATGATCCTTAGCACACGTAGGAACCCTAGTTCTTTCCCATCCTTAGCCAACTCGATTCAAGCCTCGTTTCCTCCTTAAATCGTCCTTGTTCTATCCATAAAACACCTTAGGTTGGTAGCGTGCTTGTTGGAAATAATGTCACGATCATATATACGTAAAAATATTCAAAACTTTGAAAATAATTATCGAAACGATAGGAAATTCGAACACCAATATTTTTCATGCAAAAATACATAAACCATGCATTTAATAGTTTTAATGATGCGTCAAAGGGTTTAGAAAACGTGTCTTTGCATTGAAAACATTCGAATATATGATCGTCGACGAGGGCACGAAAAGGGACGGACGAGGGACGAAGAACCCTAGCTTTTCCTCCTTGAATTTTTTTCAAAAATTTAAGTGTGCGTTATGTGTGATGCTGTCAACTGGTTTGCTTCAAAAGACCTAGCCTTTTATTTTTGTATAAATTTAATATACATGCTAATGAGCTTAGGTTTTGGGCCTTCTAGTGTAGGGGCAATCGAGTCTGCTCAAATTAGTTAAATTGGGCTCAATGACACTTATTTAATTGAAAAATAAAGGTTTATAAAATTTAGTTTTAAAAATAATGCATTTGATATTTTAAAAATCCCTTGTTTGCCCAAAACCGGCTTCCCAGATAAAATAGAGTTCATCTCGTAAAATTATTTGAACTATAACATTTTTAGAAAAATTTAATCATTTTTAATCATATTAAGAAGTCTGGAAAATATTTATTTTTATCTTTGTCGTCTTCGATATCTTTTCCTCAGCCTATTATCAAATATTCGGTTAAAATCCTTCAATTTCATGAAATCTATAATCATTTAATCATGCAATCATACCTTTAATCATATAATATGTATCATGCAAGCATTTAAAATCAATTAAATAAAATTATTATTTATTTAATTCATTTACATGCATTTGGTTTATGTAGGTTGGTTTTTGGACGTTACAAATCCTCCCTCCCTTAAATAAAATTTCGTCCTCGAAATTAAGACGTGCTGAATAATTCGGGATATCGACTCCTCATCTCTGACTCCGTCTCCCAAGTGGTTTCTTCCTTCGAGTGATTTATCCATTTGGCTTTGACCATCTTTATCACCTTGTTCCGCAATTTCCTTTCTTGTCTACCCAAGATTTGAGTAGTCTTCTCCTCATATGACAGATTTGGTGTGAGTTGCATTGACTCAAAGTTCAGTACATGTGAAGGGTTTGACATGTACATGAGAAGCATCGATATGTGAAAAAAAATTTGAACTCCTGCAAGATTAGGTGGCAACGCCACTCGATATGCTAATGCTTCCACCCTTTCGAGTATCTCAAATGGTCGACTAAGTTTGCATTTCTTGCCAAATCTCGTAACACCCTTCATAGGTGCTATTTTTATGAACACGTGATCACCTACTACAAACTCGAGATCTCGTCTCCTTCAGTCTGCGTAACTCTTCTGTCGACTTTGAGAAGTTTTCATTCTCTCCCGGATCTTGGCTACCATTTCTGCGGTGTGCTGAACTATCTCGGGTCCTAATGTAGTAGCCCTTTATCCTACCTTGTCCCAATGGATAAATGATCTACATTTCCATTCATAGAGTGCATCGTATGGAGCCATTGCTATAGATGTCTTATAACTATCATTTTAAGTGAACTCCACTTGTAACGTACCGTACTTTTACTATTCAAAATTTGCGGAAAAATTTAAAATTTTCTTGATTGAAATGTGAATATTCAAAATTTGATAAAAGAGATAAACTGTACGTTTCACAAGTTGTTGCAAAAAAAGATTTGAAATTTAAAGTTTGACAAAAGTATTGAATGTTTTCATAAACTTAAAACATGGCGGTCCCCACCTTCAATCTCCTCAAAAACATCCTCACCTGCATCGATCAAGTCTAGTGAGTCTAAAGACTCAACACGTATAAACTGGGAGTAACGAATAATACGTAATAAAACCACATGCAACTTTAAAATAGAACGTACATACTTGAAACTTGAACTTACACTAAACATGATCATACGTACATAACTTAGACGTGCCATAACGTAAAACTTTTCATAAACATGTTTGCATACTTGTACATACTTGAACATACATGAACTTCATAATTTTTGCGTAGAGGCATGTTTCAAAGCAAGTGACCCATAGTATAAATCGCCTGATCAGACTAAACCACAGTACTGGGCTGACAGGGGCGAACCTACTGCCACATACATGAGATCCCCGTTCATGCTTTAACGGGTGGATTGGTCCCCGTTCATGCTTTAACGCTTTCCAATCCTGATCTAAACCTAATCATGCTTTAACGGGGTCGGCTGGTCGCCGTTCTTGATTTAACGCTTTCCAACCCCATATATAAATTGGTCACAAGACATTTACCATACCTCAAAAACTTGAAAATATTTTTCTTGCACGTCAACATACTTACTTGGCGTTGAGGGATTCGTTGGATTTCGTTTGGGGCTGTTGCTGCACATACTAACCTGAATTTAAAAGCTTAACTTGCATAACTTAGACGTAGGTATTTGTACTTACATTCGAGTTCAATCTTATCCTTAGAACGTTCTAAATTCCCGTGACTCGACTATGTTAAACATTGCACTAAACCATAACCTGAAATCCCAACTGACCCCAAAGAAAATTCCCAAAAGACTGGAGTACACGGACCCCGTGCACCCCTCCGGGTCCGTGTAGATACTGTGTTTGTATACTCGAAGAAAAGGAAGGGCACGAACCCCGTGTAAGGGTCCGTCTAGGCTCGGTAAAAAGACACCGAAAAGAAGTGAGGACATGGACCCCGTGCTAGGGTCCGTCTACGGGTCCGTCTAGTCTCTGGAATTTGGCACCGCGAAGGAAACAAAGACACGGACCCCGTGCCCTGGTCTGTGAGGGGGTCCGTGTACTTACGGGAAGTGCAAACTCACGAAATTTCAATACACGCGATGCTTATCATTCTAGAATCGATTGTACGACCATGAACCGACATCCCGAGACCCATCCAAGTATACCCCAACATTGAACCAACCTCGTACAAACACCCCAAAACAACGATATCCACCCTACGACACAATACAACTCAAAGAATGGAATTTGACACCAAATTGTTTCCTACGACTCCTAACGAGTTCAAGTGTCTATCGACACTCACCAGCATACCAAATACCAACCCAACATCATTTTTGACTTACTTAAATATAGCAGCGATCACCCGTCGATCCCCAACGAAGCCTGCAACAATAAAACTTCAAGAACGCATCTATACATAATTTTTTTCTGAAAAATGCAGTTTGAGCAGTCCCACGAAGAATGCCATAACTCAGTCAATGTTTGTCCAAATAATTCAAATTTACTGTCAAATCGAAGGTATCAAAAAGTTCTACAATTTTTGTTTTGAAAGTTTTCTCATAATCGCGACCGAAAAATCGCAGTATTAAAAAAAGACAGCAAAAACAAAATTTTAGATTTAAAATGGTTTCAAAAGTGTTCTAAACATAATTGCTCAAACTTCTACGCATCACACATGTATTTTTACGCATAAATAACAACACAACAAATACTATGACGAGATCGATGCAGCAATAACAGAATATATGTGCCTTTTGATGATTAAAATACCGAAACGACGATAACGAAGCGGAGATGACGTGAGGATTGATCCGGGACGAACGTGGCGCTAAAATCTTTGAAGAAAACACACGAAAATTGCTGGGAATTTAATGGGGAAGTGGGCTACTGCTTCTAGGAGTAAGAACCCTAGTTTTCTTTTCAAAAATATGAATGAATGGATGAGTATGTGTTTGTTGTGTGATACGTGTATGTGTGTGTGTGGAGTGTGTGTGCGTGTGGTAGATATATTTAGGGAGTGAATTTTTCTTAATTAAACCATTAACCATGCTAATCAATATACTAATTAAAATGTTAACTCAATTAACCAATTAAAGAAAATACTATCCCTACTAACCTTTAAATAAAATCCCCTAATTAAAATAAAAAGCACAAGCACTAAATCTTTAAAGGTTTTTAAATCTTAAAGTCACCCAATAAATAAATTAGGCTTTAAAAGACTAACACTTCATAATTTAATTGAAATGCCCCATTCTTAAATTAAAATAAAATACCGCATTTAAAAAATTGCCAAACTCGTCACCGGTCTCTATTCCTCGATCCCGTCTCGAATAATCGCCAGAAATATGACACTTGAAAAACATTTTAACGTGCATCACATAAACATTAAAATAATGCAATTTAAATAAATCATGCAACACTAACATCACTTTAAACTTAAATAATGCATGGGTTATACGTGTACTGAATTTGGGCACTACAGTTCATCCCCCACTTATATAAATTTCGTGCTCGAAATTAAATCTTACCAAACAACTCCGGGTAGCGAATTCTCATATCCGCTTCGGCTTCCCAAGTGGCTTCCTCCATTGATTAGTTCAGCCACTGGACTTTGACCAGCTTGGTCACCTTGTTCTGAAGTCTACGCTCCTGTCTGTCTAGGATTTGAACAGGTCTTTCCTCATATGACAGATCTGGAGCAAACTGCAACGGCTCATAACTCAGAACATGCGAAGGGTTAGCTAGGTACTTCCTCAACATTGAGACGTGGAACACATTGTGCACCCCGGCCATATTCGACGGAAGGGCAATACGATAGGCTAGTGTCCCAACTCTGTCCAGAATTTCAAACGGTCCAATAAACCTCGGACTGAGCTTGACTCTCTTTCCAAATCTCATAACACCCTTCATGGGTGCTATATTTATTAAAACGTGATCACCTACGGAAAACTCGAGATCTCTTCTCCTCTTATTTTCATAGCTCTTTTGGCGACTCTGGGCGGTCTTCATTTTGTCTCGAATCTTGACCACCACATCTGCAGTCTGCTGAACTATCTCTGGACCAAGTTCTGCTCTCTCACCAACCTCATCCCAATGAATTGGTGATCTGCACTTCCTTTCATACAACGCCTCGTAGGGAGCCATACCAATAGATGATTGAAAACTGTTGTTGTAGGTAAACTCCACTAGAGGTAGCTTCGATTCCCAAGTCCCTTGGAAATCGATCATACATGCTCGCAATAAATCTTCCAAAATCTGAATCACTCGCTCAGACTGGCCATCTGTCTGCGGGTGAAAAGCGGTACTGAAAAGCAACTTCGTCCCCATGGCTGCATGTAAGCTCTTCCAAAAGGACGATGTAAACCTCGGTTCCCTGTTGGACACAATAGAAATTGGGATCCCATGCAATCGAACTATCTCCTTGATATAAAGCTCCGCATACTGCGTCACGGAAAAAGTTGTCTTCACTGGCAGGAAATGTGCTGACTTGGTGAGTCGGTCCACTATAACCCAAATGGCGTTAAATCCTCTGACTGACCTCGGCAAACCAACCACAAAGTCCATTGTAATATTCTCTCATTTTCACTCGGGGATAGAGAGTGGCTTAAGTATTCCTGCTGGCCTCTGATGTTCTGCCTTCACATGCTGACAAGTGATGCATTCAGACACAAATCTGCGGATGCCTTGCTTCATCCCTAGCCACCAATACAAAATCTGCAAGTCCTTGTACATTTTGGTACCTCCTGGGTGAATAGAATACGGAGATGCGTGTGCCTCTGTCAGAATATCCTCTCTAATCGAATCAATGCTAGGCACCCACATTCTACCTTTGTATCTCACAATATCATCTGACACTATGTAGAGAGCACTGCCCTTGGCTTCATCCTTCAGCCTCCATTTCTGTAACTTCTCATCTGAAGCTGACCTGTACGAATACGGTCTAGCAAGGAAGATTGGACTGTCAGATTAGACAGCCTCGGAGCTCTGCCCTTGCGATAAACTTCTAAGCCAAACCTCTGAATCTCAGACTGAAGAGATTTTTGCACTGACAACTGTGCCACAAATGCGACTTTCCGGCTCAAGGCATCTGCCACTACATTAGCTTTCCCCGGATGGTAGCTAATTTCACAGTCGTAGTCTTTCACCAACTCTAACCATCATCTCTGTCTCATGTTCAGTTCTTTCTGTGTGAAAAAATATTTGAGACTCTTGTGATCAGTGAATATCTGACACCTCTCGCCATACAAGTAGTGTCTCCAAATCTTCAACGCAAAGACGACATCGGCTAATTCCAGATCGTGAGTCTGATAATTCTTCTCATGTACCTTCAACTGTCTGGAAGCATAAGCCATCACCCGACCATGCTGCATCAACACTGCGCCTAACCTGAGCTTAGATGCATCGGTGTAAAGCACAAAATTCCCTTGCCCTGTTGGCATGGCTAACACTGGCGCTGAAATAAGAGCTTGCTTCAATGCATCGAAGCTCTTATGACATTCATCGCTCCAAACGAATTTTGAATTCCTCTTGGTCAGTGAAGTGAGTGGCACTGCTATCGGAGAAAACCCCTGAATGAACTTACGGTAATAACCGGCTAAACCCAGAAAACTGCGGATCTTTGAAGCATTCTTCGGTTCAACCCGTTCCTTAACGGCTGCCACCTTCGCTGGATCCACCTCGATCCCACTGCTAGACACTATATGACCCAAAAACGCTACCTTTTCCAACCAGAATTCACACTTATTGAACTTCGCAAATAACTTGCGACTCTGCAAGGTCTACAAAACTGTCTTCAAGTGCTGACTGTGCTCCTCATGACTCTTCGAGTAAATAAGAATATCGTCAATGAACACTATAACGAATTGGTCCAAGTAGGGCTGGAATACTCGGTTCATGAGATCCATGAAAATTGCTGGAGCGTTCGTCAATCGACACGGCAACACTAAGAATTCGTAATGCCCATATCTGGTTCTGAAGGCCGTCTTGTGAACATCTGCGTCTTTCACCTTCAGCTGATGATACCCCGATCGAAGATCTATCTTAGAGAACATTGTAACTCCCTGCAACTGATCGAACAAGTCCTCGATCCTTGGTAATGGGTATTTATTCTTGATCGTTACCTTGTTCAGCTCCCGATAATCGATGCACAGTCTCATGCTCTCATATTTCTTTTTTACAAAAAGCACTGGTGCGTCCCACGGCGAGAAACTGGGGTAGATGAATTCCTTGTCGAGAAGCTCCTGAATCTGCTGCTTGAGTTCTAACATCTCAAATGGAGCTAATCGGTACGGTGCCTTAGAGATTGACACTGTGCCTGGCATGTGATCAATCGCAAACTCCTCCTCTCTTTCTGGTTGAGGACCTGTGACGACATCAGGAAAGACATCTGGGAAGTCTCTGACTACTGGCACATCTGATATTGATGGGGTAGGCATGTCAGGTGTTGAAATAAAGCTGGCCAAGAAAGCCTGACACCCCTTGGAAATAAGTTTTCGCGCCTGCATGCAAGAGATCATGCGAGGGAAACTCCTCCATCTTGCTGGTTCAAATAAAAATTGCTCCATGCCCAAAGGTCTAACCAATACTGATCTCTTCTGAAAATCAATCAGGACTCGGTTCTTCGTCAGCCAGTCCATACCCAGAATAATATCGAATTCCGGCATTGGCAACACTATCAAGTCTGCATACACTAGGTGGCCCTGCAGCCCGATATCGATGTCCATGACCACGCTAGTAGCTAATATTTTTTCCCGAATGGGACTGTTACTGAATAATTCACATCGAGTCCAATGGACTTGATATCCAAGTGACTAGCGAATGTTTCCGAGATAAATGAATGGGTGGCCCCGGAGTCTATCAGGGCCTGAGTAGCTATTCTCTTAAAGAAGATATTTCCAGTTAAAAGTGTCGTGTCTGGGTTCGTCTCCTGTGCATGCATGGCGAATACTCTGCCCTGAGTTGGCTGCTTCCACTGTGGGCACTTCTTCAGCATGTGGTCACTAGCTTCACATTTGAAACACTTGCCTGTCCTATACAAACACTGTCCCGGATGCTGGCGGTTGCATTTCGGGCACACCGGGTACTCTCCCGGCCTCTGAGGAGCTTTCTACTGCTGAATTGGACCCTTGCCCTTTGGCGAGCCCTGATATGGCTTCTTCCTTGGCGGCCCCTGAAATGGCCTCTTAACTGAGGTCGTTGTTGCTGTTGCTGCGCTGGAGCCTGATAGGGCCTGTTGCCCTGCCTGTCTGCCTCAATATCCCTCTGATCCTGTTCTGCCGCCAAAGCCCTGGACACGGCAACTGCATAGGTAGTAGACCAGCTACTCTCACATCACGGCGCAAGATCGCCCGCAATCCATCCATGAAATGCCTCAGCTTCCCCTGGGCATCATTAGCTATCTGGGGCACAAAGTGACACCCCTTCTCAAACTTCCTCACGAACTCCGCCATGCTGCTATCCCCTTGACGCAACGTCACGAACTCTCTGGTTAGGCGAGAGCGTACTTCCTCAGTGAAGTACTTAGAGTAGAAAACCTCCTTGAAACCATTCCAAGGCAACACCTGTAAGTTAACTGCCACTGACGCACTGTCCCACCACAGTCTAGCGTCCCATGTCAGAAGGAATGTGGCACACCTGACCCTATCTGCATCGGTCAGTTCCATAAAATCAAAGATTACCTCGATGGACTTAATCCATCCCTCCGCTATCATCGGGTCAGTGGTACCCAAAAACTCCTTCGGATTCATCCTCCTAAATCTTTCGTACACAGCCTCCGGTCTGGGCCTCTCCCCTACATCTACTGCAGTCTAGTTCCTTGCAAACTGTGCGAAGAACTGCATCATACCTGAAAGCATCTATGCCTGCATGTCCGGAGGTGGAGGTGGAGGAGCGCCTCTTCTCTCCTCTCGAGGCTCCTTGTCCTCCTCCCTTGCTTCACGATCGATCACACGTCTAGGAGGCATACTGTTCCAATAATTAACCCAACACGTAAACCCCACATGCATGAACATGATATAGACAACATAAAATGCACATACTTGAACTTTAAAATATGCACATGCTGAAATCAGAATTTAATGCTTACTAAATGACATAAAATTGAAACCTTAAAACTTATAGACTTGAGGTGTGACTTCGTGAGCTTCTTGCGACTGGAAGTAGGCGTAACCATTTACAAGAACACCGCTCTGATACCAACTATAACGTACCGTACTTTTACTATTCAAAATTTGCGGAAAAATTTAAAATTTTCTTGATTGGAACGTGAACATTCAAAATTCGATAAAAGAGATAAATTGTACGTCTCACAAGTTGTTTCAAGAAAAGATTTGAAGTTTAAAGTTTGACAAAATTATTGAATGTTTTCATAAACTTAAAACATGGCGGTCCTCGGGTTTAGCCTCCCGCTCAGTCCAAGCCTGCTCCTTGGTCCCCACCTTCAGTCTCCTCAAAAACATCCTCATCTGCATCGATCAAGTCTAGTGAGTCTAAAGACTCAACACGTATAAACTGGGAGTAACGAATAATACGTAATAAAACCACATGCAACTTTAAAATAGAACGTACATACTTGAAACTTGAACTCACACTAAACATGATCATACGTACATAACTTAGACGTGCCATAACGTAAAACTTTTCATAAACATGTTTGCATACTTGTACATACATGAACTTTATAATTTTTGCGTAGAGGCATGTTTCAAAGCAAGTGACCCATAACATAAATCGCCTGATCAGACTAAACCACAGTACTGGGCTGACAGGGGCGAACCCACTGCCACATAAATGAGATCCCCGTTCATGCTTTAACGGGTGGATTGGTCCCCGTTCATGCTTTAACGCTTTCCAATCCTGATCTAAACCCGTTCATGCTTTAACGGGCTGGGTTGGTCCCCATACATGATTTAACGCTTTCTAACCCCATACATAAATTGGTCACAAGACATTTAGCATACCTCAAAAACTTGAAAATATTTTTCTTGCACGTCAACTTACTTACTTGGCGTTGAGGGATTCGTTGGATTTCGTTTTGGGCCGTTGCTGCACTTACTAACCTGAATTTAAAAGCTTAACTTGCATAACTTAGACGTAGGTATTCGTACTTACGTTCGAGCTCAATCTTATCTTTAGGACATTCTAAATTCCCGTTACTCGACTATGTTAAACATTGCACTAAACCATAACCTGAAATCCCAACTGACCCCTAAGAAAATTCCGAAAAGACTTGGAGTACACGGACCCCGTGCACCCCTCCGGGTCCGGGTCCGTGTAGATACTGTGTCTGTATACTCGAAGAAAAGGAAGGGCACGGACCCCATGTCATGGTCCGTCTAGGCTCGGTAAAAAGACACCGAAAAGAAGTGAGGACACGGACCCCAAGCTATGGTCCGTCTACGGGTCCGTCTAGTCTCTGGAATTTGGCACGGCGAAGGAAACAAAGACACGGACCCCGTATAATGGCCCGAAAATACGTACTTGAAAATTTGCGGAAAATAAAAAAATTTTCTTTTTAAATAATTAAAATGTCTCATTCACAAATTAAACTAATAATTAACGTTCAATATTCAAAATGGCAGCGGAAAAGGTTAATGTTTGCAAAATAACCGTTTAAAAATAATCCAATGACAGATAAGAATATTTGATCATAAATTAATAAATGTTGAAAAATGAGGTCCTCGGGTTCCACTACTGCTGACCCAAGCTAGCTCACTGATCCCCACCCTCGGTCTTGACATCGTCAGTACCTACAACAATAAAGTCTAGTGAGTCTAAAGACTCAGCATGCATATATCGTAAATAACAAGTAAATTAAATAATAAAATCGCATGCAAGTGAAAATATAATGTCCTGAGGCATAACGTAAAATATTGTGTCATGATTAATTATAGTACGTGCATAACTGAACTGAAAATCATAGTGAAAATATTTGCTCCTTGGAGCCTTGTAATGAAATAGCATGTAATAATTTTCTTGTGAGATTGTGGTCTACGCAAGTGGCCCCTGAACTGAACTGAACTGACCGGTAACTGACGATCGGGTGAAATAATAATCGTCTGATTAGACTAATGCCACAGTATACTGGGTGGTACAAAACTGAACTGACCGATAACTGGCGACCGGGTGAAGTAATGATAGTAAAGTGGCCCCAAGCAATATCGCATAAATCTCAAAATGGATATTTTTTTGCACGTAATATAATTAAATAACAACATTAAATATCCTGTGATAATTTTACTGATTGGGTTCGATTGCTCCCAGGCTCGCTGCGACTTAAATCTAACATGAAAATATGCAAAGGATTTATTTTGACTAAACTTTGTAATTGAATCCAAAAACAAAACAATTACGCCCAATGACTTCGTATTTAATCATGACTCCGTCCCAACCCGAACCAACACCGAACCATCAATTAGTCATGAGTAAAATACGCCTAAAATGATGAAATAATGCTCCTAAATTTATAGTACTCGAATTTGGTGAATGGAGGCCAAAAACATGAAACGCTCTTTCGAGAGTCATTTTGGCACATTGCACCGTAAATTCTCGTACGACCTCTAAAATGATCTGAATCACAAACGGCCAAAAACATGACCTTCCTAACTTTATGAGGCACTGTCCAGTCCAAGTCCATAGTCTAAAAGCCAACCAAGAACCCGGAACACGCATCTGAACCGTAGCACGCTTGCTGTCAAAAATTACAGCAGCTGTGCCTTTGATTTCTTGTGTCGTTTTAGAGACTACCGACCATTGGGGCTTGAACCACCAACCTGAGGCTCTTACCAACACCCTAAGGAATGATTTGAACCATGGCTAAGGGCCCTAGTCCAGCCACAATTCTAACCTACGCCATGAAATACGACAATACTCCCAACCGAGAGCAATTATGTGCGCGTGGGGTATTGCTATTGTTTTGCTTTCATGGATCGTCCCAACGGACATTTGATTGATCATGGCACAATCTAGACATCAAGGGGTATGGTATGAACCATGGCTATGGGCCAGAGGCCAACCAAGATTCACACCACGCCACAAAACCGAAAGTTACACTTGCTGTAAAATGAGAAGGCCGCGGGGGGGGGGGGGGGGGGGGGGGGGGGTGGGGGCTGTTCTTGTGTTTTGTTTTAAAATTGTTTCCATCGTGGACCAAGCCTCAAAGGGGAGACTTGGTCATGTCTTAGACATGCTAGGGAGGTGTTCTAACCATGGCTATAGGCCCCTAGGGCAGCCAAGATCAGACACTTCCCCTTGACAGTAACATGACAGAAAATCGAACACAATATGACACTCTTGGGGAAGTTGCTGTCATTTCTGGATTCCAGTGGGTATGGGGATTGAACGAATGGATCAGTATGATTCTAACATGTCCTAGTACATGCCTAGGAGCAGCCTTGGGAGCTTTAATACGAGCCAACACCTGAAACAAGCACAACAAGCCAACCCGGGAAGCATAGGAGTGAGCAGAAAAATTATGTGCAAACTTTAAAGAAATTCTGTCATGAGGTTTCGGTTTTTGCAAGAAAAACATAATCATGAAATGTTTAAAAATTGTATTATGACTTGATCGAAGAGCAAGGGGAATATACACATGCCTGGATATTTTTGTTTTGAAGAAAACAAAAAGAAACACACAACGCGGTGCGGAGGAGACGGAGCGCTTTTCTACCTTGCTTGCTACTCGATTTCTCTCCTATTTTTTTTCCTCACAGTTTAGCACTGAATAATGCTCTGGAATTACTCTAAACTTCGAGACTAGGAGGGGGAGAGAATGGTTAGGGAGAATAGGGAAGGTACAAGATAAATGGAAGGGGAAATATTCTTTCTATCCTAGTTTATTTGCTAGATAAGAAACAAGAATGATATCAAAGATTTTTGAGGGGATATTGGGGTGCATTTGGTCGATTTTAAGGTTAGGTGCAAAGGAAAAAATGGTTTAATTAAATATGGTTAGTGATTTAAAAGTTGGGATAATATCTACCTAGAAAGATTAAGGGAAAGATAACTAAAGAATGAGTTGAAAATCACAACTAAATCTTTTAAAAATGCGGAACGGCCGATTTTATCTAGTTAAGTGGGGTGGGATCTTGCTCAATTAATTATTATAGAAGATTTATTGTGATATAATTATCTCCCAAGAAAATGGATAAGGAAAGAATTCAAAGAATTGAGTTGCTAAACTTTTTAAATCTCCTAAAGGAAGTGATCGATTTTTTTTTATTAATTAAATGGGGGAAGATATTGTTAGATAGACATGGTAGAATATTGCTCAAATATTAATTAAGTGAGGATTTAAATTGAGGGAATTATCTACCATGAAATGGATTGGGAAAACTATTAATTAAATGGGTTGACAACTAATTTTAAATTAATTAAAGGGGGGCCAAAAATTGCATCTAACATGGAGGGAAAATATTTCTCAAATGTTGTATTTTAAATCTTTAATGTTTTATCTATTCATTAAATATTTTAGAGAATTAAGGAATTAATTATTGAACTTTATTTACTACTTATCTCAACTTATTTAAAAAATTCCTTAAACTCTCTTTAACTTATTATACAACTTAAATAAATTTTTGGAATGTTTTCTTAATATTAAATTTTATCTCTTTACTACAACTCCGGTCCGGCCTCACTTAATTAATTGAAAAGCTAACCATTAAACTACTACATAAAATAAATAAATTTAAAGAAAAGAATTTAAATACTCATGCAATGAAAATCATTTTAACTTAAATACTAGAATTATGCATGGCTTATACGTAGTCTAATTTACGGGTCCTACAATCATCCCCCTTAAAAGAAATTTCGTCTTCGAAATTAGAACTCACCGAATAACTCAGGATAGCGACTCCTCATCTCTGGCTCAGATTCCAACGTAGCTTCCTCCTCTGAATGGTTGAGCCATTTGACTTTGACTCACTTAACCAGCTTGTTTCGAAGCTCCTTCTCCTGTCTGTCTAAGATCTGCACTGGTCTCTTCTCATAAGACAGGTTCGGAGGGAGCTGCAACGGTTCAAAATTCAGGATATGCGAAGGATTTGCCATGTACTTCCTCAGTATAGAGATGTGGAACATATTGTGTACTACGGCCAGATTCGGCGGAAGAGCAAAACGATAAGCTAGCTTCTCAACCCTGTCGAGGATCTTAAATGGTCCAATGAATCTCGGACTGAGCTTCCCTTTCTTCCCAAATCTCATGACACCTTTCATAGGTGCCACTTTCACGAAGACATGGTCGCCGACTGCGAACTCTAGATCTCTCCTCCGCTGATCTGCATAACTCTTCTGTCTACTCTGAGCAGTTCTCATCCTATCACGGATCTTGACTACTACCTCGGCAGCCTGTTGAATGATCTCTGGACCCAATTCTGTTCTCTCTCCTACTTCATCCCAATGAACATGAGATCTACACTTACGGCCATACAGCGCTTCATACGGAGCCATACCTATAGAAGACTGGAAACTGTTGTTATAGGTGATAAACATAAAAATTGTACATTAATTAAATGTTTTATAATATAAATATATAGTTTTTGTTTTATTAAATGTTTAAATATTATATGTTTTATAATAAATTATATAAAATATAAGTTGTTGTGTAATTAAATGTTTTTATTATTTTTTACAGGTTCGATACAACAAGAATAAACTTGACGTTGCAAATGAGATTAAGATGATTCTTGGACCTGTAGAAAGTTGATGTTAATATCTACAATATTGATGGCAAGCATGAGATAAAAATTCTCTCACAATTGTGATCAAATTAAGCAACAAATAAAGTTACAAAAGGAATGGCAGTTTTACCATGCTCTAGTATTTTGATCATATCTCTCAAATTACTTGGTCAAATGGTCTGAAAAAAATACCAAAACTAGACAACTCAATTATCCACATGTTTCTTTTTATGTGAAGAAGCAAATTCGGAGAAGAAGATTTTCAAAAGTGATGTGTAATATAATATAATATCTTGGAACACCAATGAAGACTTATGTGTAAAAAAATAATATTTTATTTGTGGTTGTCTCCCCAAATTTGACTATAAATAGGGGTGCATTGTAATGTATTGAGATATCCCTCATTCTATGAACCAACCTTTGAGTTCATAATATTTCTCTCTATATTTTTCCTTTATTTCTTCATTCAAATATAATTAACATGTTAATTTCATATTCAAAGTTTTACACTTTGAATAATGAATAACTAACTTTCTAAAGTTGAGATGAAAAGGTGAAACTCTTGGCATGATAATAAAGTTACTAAAAGGTAAGAATCTATCTTTTATATTATTTAATCATTATTTATTGTTTATGTTATATTTATTTCTTTAAGCATTTTTATACTCTACTTATAAGTGGGAGTTTTGATTTATTGTTGCTATATGTTACACTAAATTCTTGGAACCATTTAAATGTTAGTTTGGTATTACCAACCATTTAAAGTGGATGCATTGATTTATTATATATGAATATATTATAATATTAAGTTCTTGGAACCATTTAAATGTTTGTTTGGTTTTACCAACCATTTAAAGTGGGATTCTTGATTTACTATATATAAATATATCATAATAATAATTTCTTGGTACCATTTAAATGTTAGTTTGGTTTTACCAACTATTTAAAGTGGGAACCTTGATTTAGTGTTTACAAATATATATATAGCACAATAAATACTTGACAACATTTATAAGTTTTGGTATATGTTATATACTTATAAGATAATATTATATAACATAATATAAATATGATTATTTAATATATTGGAACCATTTTATTAAGTGGATTTCAATAATGTTCGTTAATGTTAACTTTATTAAAATACCAAGAGTGGATCTTTTAATCTCAACTACTTAATTAAAATTTGAACAATTAAAAATTACCAATTAAAGATTCAAACAACTAAAAAAAAATAAAAATAAAAAGACATTGTAGTGGACTTGTAATTACCTTAGTTTTAATCTGGATACGATATTCGGACTCACCGAATTATACTACTTGTGGACAACCTGCTCTTCGGAGTGCAACAATCAAAGTCGCAACAAGTTTTTGGCGCCGTTGCCGGGGAAGTATAATTTAATTTCAAGTCTATTTTATTTTTCTTTATTTGAATTTTTATTGCTTTTGTGTGTTTTTATTCTTTTGCATTTGCATGAGCATTTGGTCACGTATACTTAGTGGTCGACTCATTCGAAATAACCCTTTATTTTTACAAAACATGGTGGAAGAACCCATCCAAGAAAATGAAGATGAAATTCAATCTCAACATGATCATGATAGACGAAGAACACTTAGAGATCACATGAATCCTACATGTACTAGTGCACCTTCATGTCTAGTTTTTCCCCCTGATGCATTTCATTTCAATTTTAAGATTGGTATTATCCAACTTTTACCCAATTTTCATGGCTTAGATTCTGAAAATCCATACATGCATTTACGAGAGTTTGAAGAAGTGTGCAACACATATAATGATCTAAATTGTAGCATAAACACCATTCGACTTAAGCTTTTTCTTTTTTCTTTAAAAGATAAAGCTAAAACTTGGCTACAAAATCTTAGATCGGGATCCATTCGAACTTGGGATGAATTGCAACAACAATTTTTGAAAAAGTTTTTTCCATCTCATAGAACAAATTCTTTCAAAAGGCTAATCATCACTTTCATTCAAAAACAAGGAGAAACTTTTTATCAGTGTTGGGATAGATACAAAGAATTGCTTAATCTTTGTCCACATCATGGTTTTGAAATTTGGAGAGTTGTTTCTCAATTTTATGAAGGCTTAACACCTAAATATAGGCAAATAGTTGAATTTATGTGTTATGGAATATTTGAAGATAAAGATCCAAATGAGGCAATTGAGTATCTCGATTCATTAGCTGAAAATGCTCAAAATTGGGACACTATAGGTACAATCAAACCATCAAACAAGATTCAATCTCCTACATCTGGTGGAGGTATGTACACTCTCAAAGATGAACATGATCTTCAAGCTAGATTTACCTCTTTGGCAAGAAAAGTTCAGGCACTTGAATTGAAAAAAAATGGTCAATTAAAAGCTATTCAAGAAATTGCGTGTCACATCTGTGACACAAGTGATCATTCTATAAAAGATTGTCCCACTTTGCCCTCTTTTAAAGAATGTCTCCATGAACAAGTCAATGTTTTGAACAATTTCAAAAGGCGAAATTTTGAACCATTTTCTCAAAATTACAATCCAGGTTGGCGAAATCATCCAAATTTTATTTGGAGGAATGATAATGCTACACAATTTTCACAACTACATTTCCAAAAGGTGCAAAATTTTCAAAATTATGCACCTTATGTTCCTCCACATAAAAGAAATTTGGAAGATACATTGAATTCTTTCATTGCAAAACAAGAGTCTATCAATACTCAAACTGCTCAAACCATGACAGATTTGAAAGATACTCTTGCTAAATTTGCATCTGCATTTAATGTTCATGAAAAAGGTAAATTTTCTTCACAACCTCTGCCTAATCCCAAGGATCATCATTCACAAACTGGAACTTCTGGAACTCAATCGATGGATCAGGTAAAATCTGTTATTACCCTTCGAAGTGGTAAGGTTGTGGAAAAATCAATTCTTGAACCTTGTGAAGATGATGATAAATCAACTCCAAAGGGTAAGAAAGTGGAACCCATAACTTGCGAAGAAGAGGTTCAACAGACAGTGTCACCACCATTCCCTCATGCATTGAAAAATACAAAAAAATCAAATTTGAATTCTGATATATATGATATTTTTAAACAAGTAAAAGTTAATATTCCTTTATTAGATGCAATAAAACAGGTACCATCATATGCCAAATTTTTGAAAGACTTGTGCACTGTGAAAAGAAAATTTAATGTGAAAAAGAAAGCAATTTTAGCCGAACAAGTAAGTGCAATCATTCAAAATAATAATACTTTGAAATACAAAGACCTTGGTTGTCCTACTATTTCATGTATTATTGGAGAACGAAAGATTAAAAAAGCCTTGCTTGATCTTGGAGCTAGTGTGAATTTACTTCCATATTCAGTTTATCAAGAACTCAATCTAGGCGAGTTAAAATCTACTTCGGTAACACTTTTACTTGCTAATAGATCTGTTAAAGTGCCAAGATGTATGGTAGAAGACGTATTGGTCCAAGTTGATAACTTTGTACATCCTGTCGATTTCATAGTTTTAGATACACAACCTATCGAAGCTTGTATTGCAATTCCTGTAATTTTGGGTCGTCCATTTTTAGCAACTTATAATGCTCTTATAAATTGCAGGAATGGAATAATGAAGTTGTCATTTGGTAACATGACCTTGGAGCTCAATGTTTTTAATCTTTGTAAGCAACCACATGACAAAGTAGATGAAAGTGAAGATGAAAATCTTATTGAAACTCTTGTGGAAGAAAACATTCAAGAAGGGAGTACTCGTGATCAATTAGATATTTGTTCAATTGAAACTGTTAAAGAAAATATTGAAATTGTTCTTGATGATTTTATCAGGTATCACTCGTTACCAGGATCAGAGAAAGAATTTGATGCAAAATATGAGAACAAAGACGAACCACCCATATTGAAGTTAAAACCCTTGCCAGAAGAATTGAAGTATGCATTTCTTGGAGAAGATGAAACATATCTGGTGGTAATTTCTTCCAAACTAGAAAGTGATCAAGAAGATAAATTAGTTGATATGCTTAAAAGACATAAAAATGCAATTGGTTGGACACTAAAAGATCTCAAGGGCATTAGTCCACTAATTTGCACTCACAAAATTCACTTAGGAGAAAATGCAAAAACATCTCAACAACCACAAAGGAGATTAAATCCACACATGAAAGATGTTGTGAAAACTGAAGTTCTCAAACTACTTGATGTTGGGATTATCTACCATATTTTTGATAGTAAGTGGGTAAGCCCAACACAAGTAGTTCCAAAAAAATCTGGCATCACAGTGATAAAAAATGAAAACGGTGATTTGTTAACAAGTCGAGTCCCATCTAGTTGGCGGATGTGTATTGATTATAGAAAATTAAATGACGCCACTAGAAAAGATCATTTTTCATTACCATTTTTGGATCAAATTTTAGAAAGAGCAGCAGGTCATCCATACTACTGTTTTCTTGATGGATATTCAGGTTATTATCAAATTCCCATTGCACTCGAAGATCAAGATAAAACTACATTCACATGTCCTTTTGGAACATTTGCATTTAGAAAGATGCCATTTGGATTATGCAATGCCCCAGCAACATTTCAAAGATGTATGCTAAGCATTTTTTGCGACATGGTTGAAAATTGTTTGGAAATTTTCATGGATGATTTAACTGTCTTTAGGAATACATTTGATAATTGTCTTGAAAATTGGGAAAAAGTTTTAAAAAGATGTGAGGAAAAAGGTCTTATTTTAAATTGGGAAAAATGTCATTACATGATTACTTCTGGAATTGTTTTGGGACATGTCGTGGCATCTCATGGAATTGAAGTTGATAAAGCAAAAGTTGATGTCATTGCCAATTTACCCCCTCCAAAAACTATTAAAGAAATTCGCTCATTTTTGGGACATGCTGGATTTTATAGGAGGTTTATAAAGGACTTTAGTTTAATCTCTAAACCCATTTGTAACCTCTTAACAAAAGACACTGCATTTGAGTGGACTCAAGAATGTCAAAATGCTTTTGATAAAATCATTCGACATTTAACATCAGCTCCTATCATGCAACCTCCTGATTGGTCTTTACCATTTAAAATCATGTGCGATGCGAGTGATTATGCAGTCGGTGAAGTATTGGGTCAAAGAAGAAACGGTAAGCCTTATGTGATATATTATGCAAGTAGAACTTTAAACAATGCTCAAATGAATTACTCCACAACTGAAAAAGAACTACTTGCAGTAATATTTGCATTAGATAAATTTCGTTCTTATTTGATTGGATCAACGACTATTGTGTTTACTGATCATTCTGCTATTAGATATTTTGTTGACCAAACAGGATGCAAAGCCACGACTGATACGATGGATTTTGTTGCTCCAAGAATTTGACATTGTGATCAAAGATAAAAAAAGGAACCGAGAATGTCGTAGCCGATCATTTATCGAGACTAGTAACAGAATCATCTTGTGAAATGACACCAATTAACGATAATTTTCCTGATGAACATCTATTTTCAGTTACTACTACACCTTGGTTTGCTTACATAGTAAATTTTCTTGTGACAGGAAAAATGCCACCGCAATGGAGTTCTCAAGATAAAAGAAAATTTTTGAATGAGGTAAAAAACTTTTATTGGGATGATCCGTATCTGTTCAAGTATTGTCCGGATCAAATTTTTCGACGTTGCATACCCGACAATGAGGTAAGTAGTGTCATTAAATTTTGTCATTCAGAAGCATGCGGAGGACATTTTTCTTCAAAGAAAACGGCTGCAAAAATCTTCCAGTGTGGATTTTATTGGCCCACTTTGTTTAAAAATACCCACAAAATCTGCAAGATCTGTGAAAATTGTCAAAAATTGGGAGCGATTTCAAAAAGAAACATGATGCCTTTGAATCTTATTATTGAAATTGAAATCTTTGATTGTTGGGGAATAGATTTTATGGGACCTTTTCCACCGTCGTTTGGATACTTGTATATTTTAGTTGCAGTTGATTATGTTTCCAAATGGATAGAAACAATTCCATGACGAACAAATGATCATAAAATTGTCATCAAATTTTTAAAAGAAAATCTTTTTAGTAGATTTGGAATTCCTCGAGCCATGATAAGTGATGGGGGAACTCAATTTGTTAATAAACCATTTGCTTCATTAATGAAAAAATATGGTATTACTCATAAAGTAACTACTCCTTATCATCCTCAAACAAATGGACAAGTTTAATTAGCTAATAGGGAGATAAAGCAAATTTTAGAAAAAACTGTTAACTCAAATAGAAAAGATTGGTCTCTGCGACTTAATGATGCAATTTGGGCATATCGAACAGCTTTTAAAACATCATTGAATATGTCTCTCTATAGGTTGGTTTATGGAAAACATTGTCATTTGCCTGTGGAATTGGAACATAAAGCTTATTGGGCAATCAAAACTTTAAATTCAAGCATGGATGATGCCAACAAATTGCGTAATTTGCAACTTAATGAACTTGATGAACTCAGAAATGACGCGTATGAGAATTCAAGGATTTATAAAGCAAAAATCAAATCATTTCATGATAAAAAAATTATTAGAAAATCTTTTGAGATTGGTAAAAAAGTTTTGCTTTATAATTCTCGACTTCACATATTCCCAGGAAAATTACGATCAAGATGGACAGGCCCATATGTTGTAAAGCATGTGTATACTTATGGAGCTGTGGATATTGAAAATCCTAAAAATGGTGATATTTTTAAAGCAAATGGACAAAGGCATAAACCATTTTTAGAAAATGAAATCTTTCAAGAAAAGTTTATTTCCCTTTCTGATCCTTGATTTTTTTTTTATTTTTTTGGTGTTGCATTTAAGTTTGTTTGTTTTTATTTCAGGTTTTCTTAATCTTTTTATTTTCCCGGTTAAATGGCGGATAACGGTACTCCGTGACTCTCATAGTCGGTTAAGTCAGTTTCCCACAATTGCTGATACAAAAATAAAAAAATAAAAAAAAAATCATTTCTTTTCTTTTCAAAATGGATGAAATTCTCTCAAAAATTTGTAAATATTTTCCCTCTGTTTCTGAAAATGTTCTAAGAAAAATTTATGCAGAAAGGTGTGAAAGATTGAGATTGCTAATGCAAAAAGGAATTCCAGAAGATATTCGTCTTGTAATAGAAGCTAAGGTACGATTAGGAGGAGAAGTTCCACAATCATTGCTCATTCGGTATTTGCCTGGATTAGGAAAAAGCACTTATGCGAAAAAACGAAGGGCCAAAAGTTTAGGGGTTTGTCATAAGTGTGCAAGATGGACTTGTGACAAACGATGCAGATCTTTGGGATGTGTTTCCAATAACAGAGAAGATAAAATTGGTTTCATTAAGAATGGGCTGAGTAAGGAGTCTTTAGATAACATCTTATTGACTCTTGAGACGCATTCTAGTGAACATGTGCATATTGAACTTCTCCGTTTATGGAAACAATTCCAAGATGAGCGTCATAGTCTTGGGAATCCGACTAAAAAAGACCCTGTTTGCCAATTTATAAAAAATTGGATGGAAAGCATATCCTCGACTCATAGAAGGCGTTGAAGCCGTTTCTGGACGTAAAACCAGAGGAAAATTGTGAGCCACAATCACACTACTGTTTATATGCATGTGTGTCATTATTGTTTTTACTATTTATTCTGTTTACAGCTGTGACCCATAGTTTTGTCATGATAACATATTACCCCTATAAAATCTCTCATCTTTCTCTCTATTTTCGCAGACAAAAAAAAAGAAAGTAAAAACATGGATGGATCCTCTGCACAAACATTGAAAAATATTTGTGTATTTTGTGGGTCGAGTCCTGGAAAAAATGAAGTGTTTGTAGAAGCAGCGAATAATCTTGGAAAGATATTGGCTGAGAGAAAAATTCACTTGGTATATGGGGGAGGTAATATTGGGTTAATGAGATCTGTTTCAACATCTGCTCATCTTGGAGGTTGTCTAGTTTTGGGTATTATTCCTACAGCTTTAGCTGAATGAAATATTACAAGTGTTACGATTGGGGAGGAATTAAAAGTTTTTTCTATGTATGAAAAAATCACTCAAATGATTGAAAATTCTGATGCTTTTATCGCACTACCAGGTGGTTTTGGTACATTAGAAGAAATTTTTCACACTGTTTCTTGGGCACAACTTAATATCCATAATAAACATGTGGTCTTGTTGAATATCAATAATTATTATGACAGTTTGTTGACATTTCTTGATAAAGCTGTGGAACAGAATTTCATTTCAGAAAATTCACGACGGATGCTCATCTGTGCTTCGACTGCCGACCAATTAATTGATGATTTGGAAACTTTTGTTCATAAGCCTAATCCGATGATAACAAAGATCAATTGGTCGCAATCAAGTAGTAAGAAAAGGAAGTTGGATCATTGATTCAAAAGTCGTGGATTGGTTTGCGTTTGTTTCAGTTTGTTATCTTCAATAAAATTCCAGGTGATATCTCTTTCATTATGTACTCTTTATTAATAGTTATTTTGACATTAGGGACAATGTCATATTCTGATTGGGGGGAGAACAAACTTATAAAAAAAAATTAAAAAAATTTTAAAAAAATATATATTATTTTAAAATAAAATCATGTTTATTGTTTGTATCTTAGTAATTTTTGCAAAAATGTCATACATTACATGTTTGAAAGATTTAAATTAGAACATGCATTAATCTATTTAAGAATGTTTAAATTTTTATTTAAAAAAAAGTCAATTTTAATATTCTGATCAATATAAAAATATGATTTATGAAATCTTTTTGAGTGATTAACTATTGTGATAAAATCAGGTATTAAAGTATATGGCCCAAGATATACCTTATAAGAGTGCCTAAAATTTTAAACTCACACATATTTTGTGAGTGAGTGGAGAGGACTGAGAAAACAGCTTTCGAGCCTTTATTGATCATGAGAGAGACTATCTATTGTTTAGATCTTGAGTTCTTATTTTGAAAAAAAAATTAGATTTCCTGAAAAAAAAGGAGAAAAATACAAAAATAAAGATATTGAAGATCTATGTAATTTTTAAGTTATATGCTACGACCCATATATCTCTCATAAAAAAAAAAGAAAGAAAGAAAGAGAGAAATTTATTGTACAAATTAAATAAATATGTGGTCAGAAAACATAAACTTAGTTTGATTCCATGATGTTATGAAAAATATATATATATATATATATATCAGGAAAAAATATATAATAAGAACAACTATATTTTCAATCAATGGATTTTCTATCTTTTGATTAGTTTGGCTCATTTGTCTGTTTGCATTCTGTAAACCATTTTTCTGAGCATTTATCTGTATTCCAACTCAATGAGAGAAATCGTTGCCATAAATTGAAACATTTATTAACCTGTGAGGATATAGAGTGGAGACTCTTACTAGGAATTTCTGAAGGCCGTGTACATTTAACTACCTGAAATAAGCTTTGAATTGATCATCTCAAATTATTTCATAAATTATAATTATGATGATCTTGATATAACTTTGACAGTTTTCAAATTTAATTTAAACACTTAGATAGTTTTGATTACATTTCTATTTAAATTAATCAATATGTTTTGTATTGCTATTAACGCTTAAATTGCTAGGGACTGGCAATAAGCTGGTTGGGAGGTGTGATAAACATAAAAATTGTACATTAATTAAATGTTTTATAATATAAATATATAGTTTTTGTTTTATTAAATGATTAAATATTATATGTTTTATAATAAATTGTATAAAATATAAGTTGTTGTGTAATTACAAGTTTTTACTATTTTTTACAGGTTCGATAAAACAAGAATAAACTTGGCGTTGCAAATGGGATTAAGATGATTCTTGGACCTGTAGAAAGTTGATGTTAATATCTGCAATATTGGTGGCAAGCATGAGAAAAAAACCCTCTCACAATTGGGATCAAATTAAGCAACAAATAAAGTTACAAAAGGAGTGGCAGTTTTACCATGCTCTAGTATTTTGACCATATCTCTCAAATTACTTGGTCAAATGGTCTGAAAAAAATGCCACAACTAGAGAACTCAATTATCCACATGTTTCTTTTTATGTGAAGAAGCAAATTCGGAGAAGAAGATTTTCAAAAGTGGTGTGTAATATAATATAATATCTTGGAACACCAATGAAGACTTATGTGTAAAAAAATAATATTTTATTTGTGGTTGTCTCCCCAAATTTGGCTATAAATAGGGGTGCATTGTAATGTATTGAGATATCCCTTATTCTACGAACAAACATTTGAGTTCATAATATTTCTCTCTATATTTTTTCTTTATTTCTTCATTTAAATATAATTAACATGGTAATTTTATATTCAAAGTTTTATACTTTGAATAATGAATAACTAACTTCCTAAAGTTGAGATGAAAAGGTGAAACTCTTGGCATGATAATAAAGTTACTAAAAGGTAAGAATCTATTTTTTATATTATTTAATCATTATTTATTGTTTATGTTATATTTATTTCTTTAAGCATTTTTATACCCTACTTATAAATGGGAGTTTTGATTTATTGTTGCTATATGTTACACTAAATTCTTGGAACCATTTAAATGTTAGTTTGGTATTACCAACCATTTAAAGTGGATGCCTTGATTTATTATATATGAATATATTATAATATTAAGTTCTTGCAACCATTTAAATGTTTGTTTGGTTTTACCAACCATTTAAAGTGGGAACCTTGATTTACTATATATAAATATATCATAATAATAATTTCTTGGTACCATTTAAATGTTAGTTTGTTTTTACCAACCATTTAAAAATGGAACCTTGATTTAGTGTTTACAAATATATATATAGCACAGTAAATACTTGACAATATTTATAAGTTTTGGTATATATTATATACTTATAAGATAATAATATATAACATAATATAAATATGATTATTTAATATATTGGAACCATTTTATTAAGTGGATTTCAATAATGTTCGTTAATGTTAACTTTATTAAAATACCAAGAGTGGATCCTTTAATCTCAACTACTTAATTAAAATTTGAACAATTAAAAATTACCAATTAAAGATTCAAACAACTAAAAAAAATAAAAATAAAAAGACATTGTAGTGGACTTGTAATTACCGTAGCTTCCCTGTGGATACGATATTCGGACTCACCGAATTATACTACTTGTGGACAACCTGCTCTTCGGAGTGCAACAATCAAAGTCGCAACAATAGGTGAACTCTACCAATGGCAGCTTCGACTCCCAACTCCCTTAGAAATCAATAACGTAAGCACGGAGAAGATCCTCCAAAATCTGAATAACTCGCTCTGACTGCCCATCTGTCTGAGGATGGAAAGCTGTGCTAAACAACAACTTCGTCCTCATAGTCGAATGCAAACTCTTCCAAAATGAGGAAGTAAATCTGGAATCTCTGTCAGATACGATAGAAACTGGGATACCATGAAGTCAGACTATCTCCCGGATATACAACTCTGCATACCGAATCATGGTGAAAGTCGTCTTAATAGGCAAGAAGTGCGCTGATTTGGTAAGACGATCGACAATCACCCAGATAGCATTTGATCCTCTGACTGATTTCGGCAGAACGGTAACCAAATCCATAGTAACATTCTCCCACTTCCACTCGGGAATAGGAAGAGGCTTGAGCATACCTGCTGGTCTCTGATGTTCTGCTTTCACAAGCTAACATGTCAGACACTCGGACACAAAACGTCTGATGTCCTTCTACATTCCAGGCCACCAATACAAGAACTGCAGGTCTCTGTACATCTTTGTACTCCCTGGATGAATAGAGTACGGCGCCATGTGGGCCTCTGATAGAATATCTGCTCGGATAGTATCACTGCTAGGAACCCACATCCTGTCCCGATATCTCACTATACCGTCGTCGACTGTATACAAGACACTGCCCTTGGCCTCATCTCTCTACTTCCACTTGGCCAACTGCTCATCTGCTGCCTGACCACTGCGAATACGGTCAATAAGAGAGGACTGAATCGTCAAGGTAGATAGACGGGGAACTCTACCTCGGGGATAAGACTCTAGATCAAACCTCTGCATCTCAAGCTGAAGAGCTCTCTGAATCGTCAAATGGGCCATTACTACGACTTTCCTGCTCAATGCATCCGCAACTACGTTAGCCTTACCCGGGTGGTAGCTAATGTCGCAATCATAATCCTTCACAAGCTCCAACCATCGCCTCTGACGCATATTCAGCTCTTTCTGCGTAAAGAAATACTTGAGGCCCTTGTGGTCGGTAAAGATCTGGCACTTCTCTCCATACAAATAGTGCCTCCAAATCTTCAAGGCAAAAACCACGGCGGCCAACTCTAGATCATGGGTAGGGTAGTTCTTCTCATGAGTTTTCAACTGTCTAGAAGCATACGCTATCACCTTCCCATGCTGCATCAATACTGAGCCTAGACCGAGCTTCGAAGCATCGGTATACAATACAAAATCTCCGGGCCCTAACGGCATGGCCAAAACTGGTGCTGAGATAAGAGCTTGCTTCAAAGTATCGAAGCTCTTCTGGCACTCATCGCTCCACACAAATTTAGCATTCTTCTTGGTCAATGATGTGAGCGGAACAACAATAGAGGAGAATACCTTAATGAACTTCCGATAGTATCCTGCTAGCCCAAGAAAACTGCGGATCTCTGATGCATTTTGCGGCACAACCCAATCTCTGACTGCTGCAACTTTTGCTGGGTCTACCTAGATACCACTGCTAGAAACAATGTGGCCTAAGAACGCCACCTTATCTAACAAGAATTTGCACTTACTGAACTTTGCGAATAATTTGTGCTTCTGCAATGTCTGCAAGACTGTGGTCAGATGACTGCTGTGATCTTCCTGATTCTTCGAGTAGACGAGAATGTCGTCTATGAATACTATCACAAACTGATCAAGGTACGGCTGAAATACGTGATTCATGAGATCCATGAAGATTGCTGGCGCATTCGTTAAACCGAACGGCATCACAAGGAACTCGTAGTGGCCATAACGAGTCCTGAAAGCAGTCTTGGAAACATCGGCGTCTTTCACCCTCAACAGGTGATAACCAGAACGCAGATCAATCTTGGAGAATACCTAAGCTCCCTGCAACTGATCAAATAGATCTTCAATCCTCGGAAGTGAGTACTTATTCTTCACTGTAACCCTGTTCAACTCCGGGTAATCAATACAAAGTCTCATAGAGCCATCCTTCTTCATCACAAACAAGACTTGCGCGCCCCATGGTGAAAAGCTCGGGAAAATGAACTCCTTGTCAAGAAGTTCCTGAATCTGCTTCTTAAGCTTTGCCATCTCTGTCGGCGCTAATCGGTACGGTGCTTTTGAGATCGGAACCGTACCTGGCATAAGCTCAATGGAAAACTCCACCTCCCTCTCAGGTGGCATACCAGAGACGTCTTCAGGAAAAACGTCTAAGAAATCTCTGACAATCGGAACATCTGCGGCTGACTGACTGAGTGCCTCGGGGACAGATATAAAGGTCACTAAAAATGCCCGACACCCTCTATGCATGAGCTTCCTAGCCTGAACATATGGGATAATGCGCGGTAAAGGAGAGTACCTGTCTGGCTCAAATAAGAACTGCTCCATCCCAGGCGGTCGGACAAGAACAGATCTCTGCTGGAAGTCTATCAAAACCATGTTCCTCAATAGCCAGTCCATCCCCAGGATGATGTCAAACTCTGGCATCGGCAATAAGATGAGATCCGCATAAACGAGATTTCCATGCAGCTCAAGGTCTATGTCTCGAATCACATTGGTGGCTGTTATCTCCTCTCCAGAGGGCAATGCTACAGAAAATGCGACATCTAGCCCAATAGTCTTGACCTTGAGGGAGCAAAGGTCTTCGAAATAAACGAGTGAGTAGCCCCTGAATCTATCAAGGCTTTCGTAGCTGACCCCGCTATAAAGATTCTCCCTGAAAGTTGGAATGTCACGTTGAACCCAATAATTACTAGAACTATCTTATAGACAAGCAGAGGCCAAAGTTCTTCTAACTAAAATTCCCAAAATAATACTGAATAAAGCATGCAATCTTATAACAATTTCTAAGTTCTGAATTTCAACCCAAAACAATAAATCCAAAATAAAAACTTAAAGCTTAAAGGTACCTGTCATGAGCATGGTATCGGGGTTCGTCTCCGCTGCATGGAGAGCAAATACCCTGCCTTGGGTAGGCAGATTCCTCTGAGGGCACTGCGGTAGCACGTGGTCTGGGCTACCACACTTGTAACACTTCTCAGAGCCATACATACATACTCCAGGATGGCGGCGCGAGCACTTGGGATATATCGGATGCTCAATAGGCTTAGGGACTGCGCGTCCCCGCTGCTGCTGTGGCTGCTGGCCCCTATTCTTGGGTGGGCCATGGAAAGGCCTCTTATTCTGCTGCTGATGCTGCTAAAGAGGAGGGCGGTGTGGTACCTGGACTGGGCGTTTGCCCTGACGGTCTCTCTCGATATCACGCTGATCCTGCTCTGCGGCTAGAGCCTTGGAGACAGCAACCTCATAGGTAGTAGGGTCAGACACCATAACATCACGGCGCAAGATCGGCCGTAGACCCACCAAGAAATGCATCAACTTGGCTTTAGCATTATTCGCGATCAGGGGCACAAAATGACAACCCCTCTCAAACTTCCGGATGAACTCCGTAACAGTCAAATCTCCTTGCCTCAGACTCATGAATTATGTGGTCAACCTGGTGCGCACTTCTTCAGTAAAATATTTGAAGTAGAATACCTCCGTGAAGCGCGTCCAACTCAGGGTAGCCAAGTTCAGGGCTACTGATGCTCCTTCCCACCATAAGCGGGCATCTCCTCCAAATAAATAGGTGGCACAACGGATTCTGTCTGCATCTCCAAGCTCCATAAACTCGAAGATAACCTCGAGGGACTTGATCCAGCCCTCGGAAATCATGGGGTCCGTGGTCCCTGAATACTCCTTAGGACACTTCTTCATGAATCTCTCACAAATAGCTTCGGCCCCGGTCGGCATAGCTGCTGCCGCGGCATTGTTCCCCGCAAACTGCGCGAAGAACCGGTTCATCCCAGCTAGCATCTGGGCACTCATGTCAGGTGGAGCGGGTGGAGGTCCATGCCTCTCGTGTCTCTGATCCTCACCATCCTCTTGATGGTGCTCACCACCACCTCTCGGGCGTCCAACCTGGCGTCTAGGAGGCATACCGTTCCATATATAACCCATACGTAACCAATATGCATAATTCCATAATTTATTTAAATTTAATTAAATACTGAACAATTGAAAATCTGAACGTAAAAATATTTCATGAGAACATGCAGTTGAAATAATTCATGCTTTAAATAAAACGCATAAATGTAAAACTTACAGACCAAAGACGTGACTTCGTGAGCTTCTCGAGGTCAGTAGTAGTACAACCCTTTACAAGAACATAGGCTCTGATACCAGCTATAATGGCCCGAAAATACGTACTTGAAAATTTGCGGAAAATAAAAAAATTTTATTTTTAAATAATTAAAATGTCTCATTCACAAATTAAACTAATAATTAACGTTTAATATTCAAAATGGCAGCGGAAGAGTTTAATGTTTGCAAAATAACCGTTTAAAAATAATCCAACGACAGATAAGAATATTTGATCATAAAATAATAAATGTTGAAAAATGAGGTCCTCGGGTTCCACTACTGCCGACCCAAGCTAGCTCACTGATCCCCGCCCTCGGTCCCGACATCGTCAGTACCTACAACAATCAAGTCTAGTGAGTCTAAAGACTCAGCATGCATATATCGTAAATAACAAGTAAATTAAATAATAAAATCGCATGCAAGTTAAAATATCATGTCCTGAGGCATAACGTAAAATATCGTGTCATGATTAATTATAATACGTGCATAACTGAATTGAAAATCATAGTGAAAATGTTTGCTCCTTGGAGCCCTGTAATGAAATAGCATGTAATAATTTTCTGGTGAGATTATGGTCTATGCAACTGAACTGAACTCAACTGAACTTAACTGAACGGAACTGACGACCGGCTGAAATAATAATCGTCTGATCAGACTAATGCCACAGTATACTGGGTGGTACAAAACTGAACTGACTGGTAACTGGCGACCGGGTGAAGTAATGATAGTAAAGTTGCCCCAAGCAATATCGCATAAATCTCAAAATGGATAATTTTTTGCACGTAATATAATTAAATAACAACATTAAATATCCTGTGATAATTTTACTGATTGGGTTGGATCGCTCCCAGGCTCGCTGCGACTTAAATCTAACATGAAAATATGCAAAGGATTTATTTTGACTAAACTTTGTAATTGAATCCAAAAACGAGACAATTACGCCCAACGACTTCGTATTTAATCATGACTCCGTCCCAACCCGAACCAACACCGAACCATCAATTAGTCATGAGTGAAATATGCTTAAAATGATGAAATAATGCTCCTAAATTTATAGTACTCGAATTTGGTGAATGGAGGCCAAAAACATGAAACGCTCTTTCGAGAGTCATTTTGGCACATTGCACCGTAAATTCTCGTACGATCTCTAAAATGATCCGAATCACAAACGGCCAAAAGCATGACCTTCCTAACTTGATGAGGCACTGTCCAGTCCAAGGCCATAGGCTAAAAGCCAACCAAGAACCCGGAACATGCCTCTGAACCGCAGCACGCTTGCTGTCAAAAATTACAGCAGTTGTGCCTTCGATTTCTTGTGTCGTTTTCGAGACTACCAACCATTGGGACTTGAACCACCAACCTGAGGCTCTTACCAACACCCTAAGGAATGATTTGAACATGGCTAAGGGCCCTAGGCCAGCCACAATTCGAACCATGCCATGAAATACGACAATACTCCCAACCGAGAGCAATTCTGTGCGCGTGGGGTATTGCTATTGTTTTGCTGTCATGGATCGTTCCAACGGCCATTTGATTGACCATGGCATAATCTAGACATCAAGGGTATGGTATGAACTGTGGCTATGGGCCAGAGGCCAACCAAGAGACGCCACAAAACCGAAAGTTACACTTGCTGTAAAATGAGAAGGCCTAAGGGGGGGGGGGGGGGGGGGGGATGTTCTTGTGTTTTGATTTAAAAATCATTTCCATCGTGGACCAAGCCTCAAAGGGGTGACTTGGTCACATCTTAGACATGATAGGGAGGTGTTCTAACCATGGCTATAGGCCCCTAGGGCAGCCAAGATCAGACACTTCCCCTTGACAGCAACAAGACAGAAAATCGAACACAATATGACACTCTTGGGGAAGTTGCTGTCATTTCTGGATTCCAGTTGGTATGGGGCTTGAACGAATGGATCAATATGATCCTAACATGTCCTAGTACATGCCTAGGAGCAGCCTTGGGAGCCTGGACACGAGCCAACACCTAAAACAAGCACAACAAGCCAACCCGAGAAGCATAGGAGTGAGCCGAAAAATTCTGTGCAAACTTTGAAGAAATTCTGTCATGAGGTTTCGGTTTTTGCAAGAAAAACATAATCATGAAATGTTTAAAAATCGTATTATGACTTGATCGAAGAGCAAGGGGAACATACACATGCCTGGATATTTTTGTTTTGAAGAAAACAGAAAGAAACACACGACGCGGCGCGGAGGAGATGGAGCGCTTTTCTACCTTGCTTGCTACTCGATTTCTCTCCTATTTTTTTTCTCACGGTTTTGCACTGAATAATGCTCTGGAATTACTCTAAATTTTGAGACTAGGAGGGGGAGAGAATGGTTAGGGAGAATAGGGAAGGTACAATATAAATGGAAGGGGAAATATTCTTTCTATCCTAGTTTATTTGCTAGATAAGAAACAAGAATGATATCAAAGATTTTTGAGGGGATATTGGGGTGCATTTGGTTGATTTTAAGGTTAGGTGCAAAGGGAAAAATGGTTTAATTAAATATGGTTAGTGATTTAAAAGTTGGGATAATATCTACCTAGAAAGATTAAGGGAAAGATAATTAAAGAATGAGTTGAAAATCACAATTAAATCTTTTAAAAATGGGGAACGGCCGATTTTATCTAGCTAAGTGGGGTGGGATCTTGCTCAATTAATTATTATAGAAGATTTATTGTGATATAATTATCTCCCAAGAAAATGGATAAGGAAAGAATTCAAAGAATTGAGTTGCTAAACTTTTTAAATCTCCTAAAGGAAGTGACCGATTTTTTTATTAATTAAATGGGGGAAGATATTGCTAGATAGACATGGTAGAATATTGCTCAAATATTAATTAAGTGAGGATTTAAATTGAGGGAATTATCTACCATGAAATGGATAGGGAAAGATATTAATTAAATGGGTTGACAACTAATTTTAAATTAATTAAAGAGGGGCCGAAAATTGCATCTAACATGGAGGGAAAATATTTATCAAATGTTGTATTTTAAATCTTTAGTGTTTTATCTACTCATTAAATATTTTAGAGAATTAAGGAATTAATTATTGAACTTTATTTACTAGTTATCTCAACTTATTTAAATAATTCCTTAAACTCTCTTTAACTTATTATACAACTTAAATAAATTTTTGGAATGTTTTCTTAATATTAAATTTTATCTCTTTACTCCAACTCCGGTCCGGCCTCACTTAATTAACTGAAAAGCTAACCTAACTACTGTATAAAATAAATAAATTTAAAGAAAAGAATTTAAATACTCATGCAATGAAAATCATTTTAACTTAAATACTAGAATTATGCATGGCTTATAAGTAGTCTAATTTACGGATCCTACACCCCGTGCCCCGGTCTGTGAGGGGGTCCGTGTACTTACGGGAATTGCAAACTCACGAAATTTCAATACACGCGATCCTTATCATTCTAGACTCGATTGTACGGACCATTAACCGACACCCCGAGACCCATCCTAGTATACCCCAACGTTGAAACAACCTCGTACAAACACCCCAAAACAACGATATCCACCCTATGACACATTACAACTCAAAGCATGGAATTTGACACCAAATTGTTTCCTACGACTCCTAACGAGTTCAAGTGCCTATCGACACTCACCGGCATATCAAATACCAACCCAACAACATTCTTGACTTACTTAAATGCAGCAGCGATCACCTGTCAATCCCCAACGAAGCCTGCAATAATAAAACTTCAAGAACGCATCAATACATAATTTTTTCTGAAAAACGCAGTTTGACCAGTCTCACGAAAAATGCCATAACTCACTCAATTTTTATCCAAATAATTCGAATTTACTGTCAAATCGAAGGTATCAAAAAGTTCTACAATTTTGTTTTGAAAGTTTTCTCAGAATCGCGACCAAAAAATCGCAGTATTAAAAAAAGACAGTAAAAACGAAATTTTAGATCTAAAGTGGTTTCAAAAGTGTTCTAAACATAATTGCTCAAATTTCTACGCATCACACATGTATTTTTACGCATAAATAACAACACAACGAATAATATGACGAGATCTATGCAGAAATAATAGAATATACGTGCCATTTGATGATTAAAATACCGAAACGACTATACCGAAGCGGAGATGACGTGAGGATTGATTCGGGACGAACGTGGCGCTAAAATCTTTGAAGAAAACACACGAAAATTGCTGGGAATTTAATGGGGAATTGGGCTGCTGCTTCTAGGAGTAAGAACCCTAGTTTTCTTTTCAAAAATATGAATGAATGGATGAGTATGTGTTTGTGTGTGTTGTGTGATACGTGTGTGCGTGTGGAGTGTGTGTGCGTGTGGTAGATATATTTAGGGAGTGATTTTTTTTGCTTAATTAAACCATTAACCATGCTAATCAATATACTAATTAAAATTTTAACTCAATTAACCAATTAAAGAAAATACTATCCCTACTAAATTTTAAATAAAATCCCCTAATTAAAATAAAAAGCAGAAGCACTAAATCTTTAAACGTTTTAAAATCTTAAAGTCACCCAATAAATAAATTAGGCTTTAAAAGACTAACACTTCATAATTTAATTGAAATGCCCAATTCTTAAATTAAAATAAAATACCGCATTTTAAAAATTGCCAAACTCGTCTCCGGTCTCTATTCCTCGATCCCGCCTCGAATAATCGCCTGAAATATGACACTTGAAAAATATTTTAACGTGCATTGCATAAACATTAAAATAATGCAATTTAAATAAATCATGCATCACTAACATCACTTTAAACTTAAATAAAGTATTTAATAATTTAAATAATGCATGGGTTATACGTGTACTAAATTTGGGCACTACACCACTAGAGGTAACTTTGGTTCCCAACTCCCTTGGAAATCGATCACGCATGCTCGGAGTAGATCCTCTAATATCTGTATGACTCTCTCAGACTGGCCGTCGGTCTGAGGATGAAATGCAATACTGAATAATAGTTTAGTACCCAATGCTGTATGTAAACTCTTCCAAAATGATTAAGTGAAGCGTGTGTCTCGGTCCAACACTATAGACATTGGGATCCCATGCAGTCTAACTATCTCTATAATATATAGCTCCGCATACTAATTCATGGAAAAAGTCATCTTCACTGGTAGATAATGTGCTGATTTAGTAAAACGGTCCACTATTACCCAAATGGCATTGAGTCCCTTCACTGTCTTTCGCAATCCTACCCGAAATCCATAGTAATATTCTCTTACTTCCACTCGGGAATGGGAAGTGGTCGAAGCATTCCCACTGGTCTTTGATGTTTATCCTTCACTTGTTGACATGTCAATCATTCGGATACGTAACACATAATATCTCGCTTTATTCCCGACCACCAATATAAAAGTTACAAGTCCTTGTACATCTTGGTACTCCCAGGATCAACAGAATAAGGGGTATTGTGAGCTTCTGTCATGATGTCGACTCTAAGTGAATCTCCACTAGGAACCCATAGTCGACCTCGATACTTAACAAAGTCATCCTTGATTGAATATAACATGTTGTCCTTAGATTCATCTCGCTGTCTCCATTTCTGCGGTTTTTCATCAACAGACTGTCTGGGTCGAATCCTATCTCGTAGAGTAGATTGTACTGTCAAATTAGGGAGATTAGGAGCCTCCCCCCTAGCATAAACTTCAAGATCAAAGCGCTGAATTTCCACTTGTAGAGGCTTCTGTACTGATAAATATGTCAAAACTTTCCCCTTCTACTCAAAGCATCCGCAACTACATTAGCTTTGTCGGGATGGTAGCTAATGTTACAGTCGTAGTCTTTAACAAGCTATAGCCACCGTCTTTGTCTCAAATTCAAATCCTTTTGTGTGAAGAAATATTTAAGGCTTTTATGGTCCGTGAATATCTTGAATTTTCACCATACTAATAATGTCTCCAAATTTTCAACGTAAATATGACTGCTGCGAGCTCTAGATCATGCGTCACATAATTCTTTTCATGTATTTTCAATTGTCTTGACGCATATGCTATAATCGATCATTTTGCATGAGAACGGTGCCCAATCCTAGCTTCGAAGCGTCGGTGTACAACACATATTCCCCTTGTTCTGTAGGCATCGCTAGTACTGGCGCGGTAGTGAGTGCTTTATTCAAACGATAAAAACTCTTTTGACATTCCGGCCCCCAAACAAATTTCACGTTTTTCTTCATCAATGTCGTCAAGGGTACTACAATGGATGAAAAACCCTTGATGAACTTGCGATAGTAGGCAGCTAAGCCCAAGAAACTACGTATTTCTGTCACACTTTTAGGAGCTGGCCACTGCTTGGCTGACTTGACCTTAGATGGGTCGACTTCTACTCCTTCTTTTGACACAATGTGGCCTAAGAATGCCACCCTCTCTAGCCAAAACTCGCACTTGCTGAATTTAGCATATAATTTCCGCTCTCGTAAAACTTGCAAGGTCGTCCTCAAATGCTGATCATGCTCTTCACGGCTCTTGGAATAGATCAAGATATCGTCGATGAAAACAATAATGAACCGATCGAGATACGGCTGAAATACGCGATTCATGAGATCCATGAAGATAGCTGGAGCATTAGTCAATCTAAAAGGCATCACTAAAAAATCATAATGTCCATAACGCGTTCGGAACGCCGTCTTATGTACATTCGTCTCCTTAACCCTCAATTGGTGATATCCAGACCTAAGATCTGTCTTTGAAAATACCGAGGCTCCTTGCAATTGTCAAATAAATCTTCGATTCGAGGTAATGGATACTTGTTCTTCAATGTCACTCTATTCAACTCTCTGTAGTCGATGCATAGTCTAATGCTCACATCCTTTTTCTTAACAAATAACTGGCACATCCCATTGATAGAAACTATGGTGAATAAATCCCTTGTTTAGCAGCTTTTGAATTTGATCTTTCAATTTCATCATTTCAGCAGGTGCTAATCGATATGGTGCCTTAGAGATAGGCACTGTATCGGGCATCAATTCAATAGCAAATTCTAATTCTCTTTCATGTGGAATACCAGAAACATCGTCAGCGAACACATCCGGAAAGTCCTTAACTACATCAACATCCTCAATATATTGACTGTCAATGTCGGGTGCAGATATAATACTAGCAAGAAAACCTTGGCAACCCTTTTCAATAAGCTTCCTTGCACGCATGCATGAAATGATATGTGGCATTTGATTGTTTTGTAGCCTCAAAGATGAACACTTTCCCATCAGGTGGTCTAATAGATACTGTCCTACGCCAAAATTCAATAGTAGCCCCATTCAGTGTGAGCCAATCCATGCCTAAAATAATGTTAAACTCGGGCATCAGTAGCACAATAAGGTCCGCTGGTATAATATTATTTTGTAATTTTAGTTCCATGTTCTTAACCATGATACTAGAGACCATATGCTCGCCAGAAGGTACTGTAACTCTGAATCTTGACTCGACATCTACTAGTAAGATCCCCAATTTCTTCACAAAGGATTCAGATATTAAAGAATGTGTAACTCCGGAGTCTAATAAAGCATAGGTAGTTATTCCCGCTAGCAATATTTGTCATGTAATGAGCATAGTGTCTGGCTCCGCTTGCTCAGCATGCATCACATATGCCCTTCCATTCATGGGTTGCTTGAGCTTCAGGCAATCCCTGGCCTTATGTTCCATCTCTCCACACTTGAAGCATTTGTAGGTGTCCCACATGCACTTGCCATAATTTTGACGATTTCACTCCTTGCACTGTTACTTCTCTGATGTCTTCGGAACATTTTCTTTAGATGATTGTCCTTGTGTTTTCGGATTTCCCGGCCGCTTAGGTGGTCCCATGCATGTTTTCTTACTCTGCTGATTCGATTGATGACTAGCTTGCTGGGCACGATTCCTTTTTCGCTGCATCTCCCAATTAGTATCCTTAAGTGTTTGCTCAGCTCTAAAAGCTTTGGCAATGACAGTAGTATACTCAGCAGGATCAGTGAGCATCACATCGCGACGGATCGTGGGCCTCACTCCATCAAAAAAGTGTCGTAATTTCTCCGCTGCATCATTCGCAATCAAGGGTACAAAATGACAGCCTCTATCAAACTTCTGCAAAAACTCAGCCACAGATATATCCCCCTGACAGAGACTCATAAACCCTCTATAAAGCCTAGAACGAACATTAGATGTGAAATACTTGTTGTAATACACCCTCTTGAAGTCCTCCTAAGTCAATGTCACTAGATTCACTCCTCGCTCCGCTCCTTCCCACCATAAGAAAGTGTCGCCCTTCAGCAGATAGATGGTACAACGAACTCTGTCAGCGTCCATTAATCCATAAAATGAAAAATAACCTCCAAAGATCGAATCCATCCCTCAGCAATGAATGGATCAGTAGTGCCACAA
Source organism: Primulina tabacum (assembly GCF_025594145.1). NCBI lineage: Eukaryota > Viridiplantae > Streptophyta > Magnoliopsida > Lamiales > Gesneriaceae > Primulina > Primulina tabacum. Next base: position 46,695,721 of record NC_134552.1, on the reverse strand, counting down.
AAAACCCTCATGGTTCATCCTCCTTAATTGCTCGTAGATAGCTTTCGGTCATCCCTTCAGACCATTTTCCACGTGCTGCTCTAGTAAACGAGTCATACCCGCTAGTACACGGGCACTAGTATCCTGATTAGGTGGAGGCTGTGGAATCTCCTCCTCCTGTCTATCCCCATTATCCCTACGTAGAACTCGTCTAGGAAACATCTTTGTACAATTCGTCCCAACCACTGGACCAACATGCACTTAACATTTTAAAATAACATGCATTTATCCTCTATATCATGCATCATGAAAGAATTAAAGAATTTTAGCATAAAAATATAAAGTAGTAAAAACTCACATACTTGAGGCGTGACTTATTGAGCTTCTCGGAGTGACAGTACACAACCTTTTCAGGATTCTTCGCTCTGATACCAACTGAAACGAACCTTAGTTTTCACTTTAAAATTTACTAATTTTTTTCCATTAATTCGAAAATCACCATTTATAAATTACTTAACATTTTCATAAATCAAAATAATTTAACCATTTAAATTTTAAGTGCATAAAATCCCTAAAATCGACAATTATCAAAATTCGACCTCTACCTTTAACATGATCAAATTAATTTCAAAATAAAGTACAAAATTTCTAATAAAATCCTTAACAAAATCTTTTAAACTTTACATATTAATCTAGTGCGGAAATAAATATCCCTCTGGAATGTACTGTCGTACTCGATCCACTCAAGCGTCAGCACCTCCATCAATATCATCATCACCTGCAGCATTCAAACCTAGTGAGTCTAATGACTCAGCACGTTCTAAACATATCGTAAAATCATAAAATCGTAAAACTTTGCATCCTTTATCATTTTGGGTGAAGTTTGATCCTTGAAAGTTACTAGTATTTTATCCTCTGGTTGACTGATCGGTATTAGCTAATCATAGCGCATGGAATGGGTAATAGGCACCGCCAAGCTCCCTTTAGGCCTTGTCCCGTAAACGGGCTCCCCTGGAGTCTTTTCCCTCACGACGTTCCCATAAAATTGTAAGTTCATTGTTCCTTTTTAAAACGCATCCCCCACATGTCCTCTATATCACGTGTCACAGTCAATTCACATTACTCAAAATATTTTTCATTTTACCTTTTTAAAGTAAAAAATATAACGACTTTCCAAAAAAATAATTTTAACAGTAAAAATTGCAAAACTGTACCATAAATCATAAAATATCATATTTTCATCAAAATCATAATTTTATATCATTTATCATGCGTTATGATCATTCGGTACGCTGTCAAGCCTTTTTGTACTACCAAGGTGTAAAATGACTATTTTTCCCATAGATATAAATTTTCTCAATTTTGACTTTTTCTTATTTTTACTGACTCTAGACCATCCCAAATAATTAATTAAGCTTAAATTTATTTTTAATATTTTTATTAGACGTAAATTCGAGGATTTCGATTTAATTCTTTAATTACTAATTCATGAAGTCTTTTTTTCTCGAATTAATTCAAACTTTAAAATTTTCTTTCCGTATTTTAAAAATAGACTTTTTATACCTAATATACCACCGTGAACCATGAACTGACCCCCGTGGACCATTTTTCGAACCCCTTAACCATTAAACTTTAATTTCGAACCCTGAACTACTCCCTTGATCCACGACTCGAGTTCATCAAGCCATCACCGAATCATCCTTGCCCATACCTTAACCTAGCCCTCCTAGACCCTCGTCGAACCCTCTTAGACCAGCACACCAGCCTTCAGCTTACAAGACCAGCTGCGCGCAAGCTTCTTAAGTCGCGGCCTTCCCTCATCAAGCCACACCTGTTTTTCCTCGAGCCATGGCCGAGCCACTCTGGCCCAGCACTTGTCCAGACCCATAACCATCCTTCCTAGACTCTACAGGACCAGCAAAACTAGCCCCAACCGAGCCGTGACTTCCCGACACAGCAGCCGACTGTGGGAGTGCATGGGAAGAGTCCTACCTCGCGTGGACTCTTCCCTAGCTACGGTACATGAGTCCTAGCCATGCTAAGACTTTTCCTATCACCTGACCACGTCCATCATGGTCCCTATCCGAGCCCTGACTATGCCACACGTGGATGTCCCTCCTAGCGGAAGCCAATGATCCCTTAGCACACGTAGGAACCCTAGTTCTTTCCCATCCTTAGCCAACTCGATTCCATCCTCGTTTCCTCATTAAATCATCCTTGTTCTATCCATAAAACATCCTAGGTTGGCAGCGTACTCTTTGGAAATCATGTCACATTCATATATACGTAAAAAGCTTCAAAACATTGAAAATAATTATCGAAACAATAGGAAATTCGAACACCAATATTTTTCATGCAAAAATACATAAACCATGCATATAATAGTTTTAATGATGCGTCAAAGGGTTTAGAAAACGTACCTTTGCAATTAAAATGCTCGAATATACGATTGTCGACGAGGGCACGAAAAGGGACGAACGGGCGACGAAGAACCCTAGCTTTTCCTGTTAAAGTAGATTCCCTGTAAGCCAACTGTTGGCTGAGGAATTTATTGACTCAACTGTAATAAACAATCTTTATTTTAATATAATTTACTTTTTAATGGTTTCTGTATACACGTGCAATTAGCATAGATAAAGTCTTTGATTATGCTTTAATACAAATGAATCGTAATTCGATGTTGAAACTCATTTGTAAACACTGCATATTCTAAATTCGTTCCTAGTCGATTCAGCCGCCTAAAATAAGGATAAAGGTTGCTTGAGCTCGAGACTTGCATCTGTGATGTTGTGTGCTGCGTTTCTTGGTAAGGGCATAGAGATGTCCAAACATGCAGATGGGTAGTCATATGATGAATATACCGAACAACCCTCCCTCAGATTTCCAAGTGGTTATCATTCATTAAGAGGATAAGTCTGTGATTATGATTGTACACCATTAGTCCTTTCGACCCAGGACAACACTGAGGCTCTATATGCTAGGGCTGGGCTTTGACTCGTTTACCGGCTCCAGGAGAGTCGTCAGGTGGCGTGGTTGGGTACAGTTGCGACATATGTAGGAGCCAATGCATTGTAGTCAAAAATTCACTGCTCACCTATGAGTGTGGATATCCTATGTGATCTAATGAAATTATAGTGCGTGGAATCTCTGGCCAGAGTATAAGATGTACGTTAGAGAAGGAGTTCTCCAATAGTTCATGCGATGCCACTATTTATATGTATCACATAGTTATCGAATTATTATGCAACCCTCGATGAACCATGGTTGCAAATTCGATCGGAATATACGAGATGAAAGGACCGTACTGTACGCTAATCATAATCGACTGGTTCTTGCAGGCACTATCAGTGATACCTAGGGGATCATTGGGCGATGCTACTAGACGCTTTTACCATGATTCGATGGGTTTAATCAGAAATATGATTTCTGACATTCTCATGATCAATTGTTGATATATAGAATGAGGCAAATAAGGGTAAGCCCGAATAAAGGATTATGTCATAAATCACAAAGAGTTGTGAACCCACGGGTAGCTGTATCCCTGAACCATTGAGGGTCACACAAGCACTGGATCGTTTGTTCCCGTTGAGAGAATAAATTAAAAGAGTTGAATTTATATTATGATATAGTAAATTCAAGGAGTTGAATTTATGATAATTAAATTTTGAGAAAATAAATTCAAGATGTTGAATATATATTATGATATAGTAAATTCAAGGAGTTGAATGTATGATAATTAAATTTTGGGAGAATAAATTCAAGGAGTTGAATTTATAAAATCTGAGAATTTAATTTATTAAACTCAAAAGTTGAGTTTATTAAATGTTAAATTTTGGAGGTAATAAAATTCAAGGAGTTGAATTAATAATTTAAACAATAAATTCAAATGTTGAATCTATAATCGATTTAATTTATTAAGCTCAAAAGTTGAGTTTATTAAATATTAAATTAAAATTGGTGGGATGTATGTTTAATGGGATTGTAGGAGTACAAGTCTAACATACTAAATAATTAAAGTTTTTAATGGAATTTGATTAATTAATTAAATTAGTTTGACTAGCTCAATTAATTAATCAAGCCCATTAATGTTAATTATGATTATTAGGTGATTGCTCCATTATAAATAGGAGTTAGGATGGCATAACTCTAACCCCCACGACCAAAATTTCGAAATCCCCTCTCCCAAAAGGGTTGAAAATTTCGGCCAACCCCTTTGCCAAAAAGAATTGAGCCGTCTCTCGATCTTTGATCTCCAACGCAAAACTTCCTCTAATTTTTCTAATGCAAATTAGAAGAAGAATAAATCTTCTTGTCATGGACCTGATTCGAAGATTGAAGGAAGGAGTCATTGAAGAAAGTTTGTAGGGAACTCATCAAGAGCTATATCCGCTAACCCCAAATTAGTTGGAGCCAAGTGAATTAATTCACCAAAGGTATAAAATTCTAACGTCCTATGAATGTTTGAATATATAAACCATACGAGTGCTCAAACAGAAATATATTTTGATTGTAAAAATAAAATAAAAAATTTTAAACTTCTGCTGCGTTTTGGGCACGATAAAACTAAGATCCAACAATGGTATCAGAGCCAAGGTTTTTATAAATTGTATGAAGTGAGCATAAGGTATGCAAACTTCAGAGATCAATATATGGTCTCAAGCATGCGTCAAGGAGTTGGAATCTCAGATTTGATAACACTATCAAGGAATTTGGTTTTGCTAAAAATCCGGAGGAACCATGTGTGTACAAGAAAGTTAGTGGGAGTGCAGTGACATTCCTGGTACTTTGTGTTGATGATATCATACTCAGTGGGAATGATATATAATTACTACAATAAATTAAAGTATGGTTGGCAAGTAAATTCTCTATGAAAGACATGGGTGAAGAATTCTATGTATTGGGAATACAAATCTATAGAGATAGATCAAAGAGGATGCTGGGGCTTACCCAAGCGACTTATATTGATACAATCCTGAAAATATTCTATATGGAAGAGTCAAAAGATGATACTTACCAATGTGTCATGGTGTTACTCTATCTAAAGCAATGTGCTCCAAGACTGATGAAGAGATAGAGATGATGACATGTATTCCATATGCATCAGCCATTGGTAGTATCATGTATGGTATGATATCGTCACGTCCTGATGTTGCTTACACTCTGAGTGTTAAAAGCAGATATCAGGTGAACCCTGGTCCAATGCATTGGAAGGCCGTGGAAGATATTCTTAAGTACTTAAGAAGGAGTAAGAACTTGTTCATGGTCTATGGAGGTGGAGAATTGAAATTGGAAGGCTACACTGATTCTAGCTTTGAATGTGACGTAGATGATTCTAAATCAACCTCTGGTTTTGTATTCATGCTTAATGGTGTGGCTGTCTCTTGGAAGAGTTCCAAGCAAGACACCGTTGCGGATTCCACCACTGAAGCTGAATACATTGCTGCAGCCAAAGAGGCAGTTTTGATGAGAAATTTTGTTCAAGAGTTGGACGTCATTCCTAATGAACTGATCCAGTCCCGGTGTACTACGACAAAACTAGTGCCGTTGTGCAAGCAAAAGAACCAAGGTCTCATCAAAGATCAAAACATATACTGAGGAAGTTCCACATCATCCAGAAGATTGTGGGAAGAGGAGATATATCAGTCAAAAGAATCCCCTCTGCAGATAATGTTGCTGATCCACTTACAAAGCCCTTGCGAGGACCATTGTTTGAAAAGCATCGCAAAGCAATGGGATTAAATTTTATGGGTAGTTGGCTCTAGGGCAAGTGGGAGACTGTTAGAGTAGATGCCCTGTAAGTCAACTGTTGGCTGTGGAATTTATTGACTCAAGTGTAATAAACAATCTTTATTTTAATATAATTTATTTTTTAATGGTTTTGTTTTACTTTATCTGTATACCCATGCAATCATCATAGATAAAGTACTTGATAATGCTTTAATATAAATGAATCGTAATTCGATGTTGAAACTCATTTGTAAACACTGCATATTCTAAATTCGTTTCTAGTCGATTCAGCCGCCTAAAATAAGGATAAAGGCCGCTTGAGCTCGAAACTAGCATCGGTGATGTTGTGTACTGTGTTTCTTGGTAAGGGCATAGATATGTCCAAACATGCAGATTGATAGTCATATGATGATTATACCGAACAACCCTCCCTCGGACTTTCCAAGTGGTTATCATTCATCGAGAGGATAAGTCTGTGGTTATGATTGTACACCATTATTCTTTACGACCCGGGACAACAGTGTGGCTCTATATGCTAGTGCTGTGCTTTGACTCGTTTATCGGCTCCAGAAGAGTCGTCAGGTGGCGAGGTTGGGTACAGTTGCGACACATGTAGGAGCCAGTGCATTGTAGTCGGGAATTAACCTCTCACCTACTGGTGTGGATATCCTATGTGATCTGATGAAATTGCAATGCATGGAATCTTTGGCCAAAGTATGAGATATACGTTAGAGAAAGAGTTCTCCAATAGTACATGCAATCCCACTATTTATATGTATCACATAGTTATCGAATTATTATGCAACCCTCGATGAACCAATGGTTGCAGATTCGATCGGGATATACGAGATAAAGGGACCGTACTGTACGCTAATCATAATCGACTGGTTCTTGCAGGCACTATCAGTGATACCTAGGGGATCATGGGGCGATGCTACTAGACGCTCTTACCATGATTCGATGGGTTTAATGAGAAATATGATTTCTGACATTCTCATGATGAATTGTTGATATATAGAATGAGGCAAATAAGGGTAATCCCGAATAAAGGATTATGTCCTGAATCACAAAGAGTTGTGAACCCACAACTAGCTGTATCCCTGAACCATTGAGGGTCACACAAGCACTAGATCGTTTGTTCCCGTTGAGAAAATTAATTCAAGAAGTTGAATTTATGATAATTAAATTTGAAAGAATAAATTTAAGATGTTGAATATATATTATGATATAGTAAATTCAAGGAGTTGAATTTATGATACTTAAATTTTGGGAGAATAAATTCAAAAAGTTGAATTTATAAAATCTGAAATTGAATTTATTAAAATCAAAAGTTGAGTTTATTAAATATTAAATTTTGGAGGTAATAAAATTCAAGGAGTTGAATTTATAATTTAAACAATAAATTCAAATGTTTAATTTATAAAGGTCAAAAGTTGAGTTTATTAAATACTAAATTAAAATTTGTGGGAACTATGTTTAATGAGCTTTTAGGAGTACAAGTCCAACATACTAAATAATTAAAATTCTTATTGGACTTTGATTAATTATTTAAACTAGTTGGACTAGCTCAATTAATTAATCATGCCCATTAATGTTAATTATGATAATTAGGTGATTTCTTAATTATAAATAGGAGTTAGCATGGCATAACCCTAGCCTCCACCCCCATAATTTCGAAATCCCCTCTCCCTAAAGGGTTGAAAATTTCGGCCAACCCCTTTGCCAAAAAGAATTGAGCCGTCTCTCGATATTTGATCTCCAACGCAAAAAAAATTCTAATTTTTTTAGTACAAATTTGAAGAGGAATAAATCTTCTAGTCGTGGACCGGATTCGAAGATTAAAGGAAGGAGTCCTTAAAGAAAGTTCGTAGGGAACTCATCAAGAGCTATATCCACTAAACCCGGATTAGTTGGAGCCAAGTGAATTAATTCACCAACACTGCGTTTGGTTGAAATGATAGGACAAATGAAATGATTAATACCAAAATGATTAAGTATATGATATACCAAGATTTGTATGGTTTGCTTATATCCTTTGTTGTGTTTGGTGAGATTTTTAAGAGTGTGACTGAGAAACTATTTAAATGTGTACTACCACAAATACCCTTTGCTATATTATTAAAATTTTCAATTTCGTACCTATTTCATCTACCACACATTTCATCTGCTCATTCTCGCAAGAAAACCCTAACCCTCAACACTGTACATTGAACTACGAATTTCCGCCAACAATGTGTGGATCTTGATGGGTTTATTGTGAATCCTACATGTGAAGGACTGAAAATCGATTCTGCAGGTTTTTAGTCGGGCGACATGGCGAGAATATTTAACTGAGCACATATTGCGTAGAAGTAAAATCGATAGACAACCATCTGCACCGATTGTGAGTAATTCTGAGAAAATTTTACAACTTTATATATTTACGAACGTTTGATGATTTCCGTTAACTTTTTTTAGAAATATTTTGAGAAATTCTTTTTCCAGTATACAACAACGTAGATGGGTTGCAAGTTGTATGGGTGGACGTTGTAAACGTTAATCAACTTTGATTTCTCTTGTGGTCGGTGGTTATCGATTTCATTGTCATCCTCCGTTGAATATCTTAACTTCTTTACAAATTTTTTGGTTTTCTGAAGTTTCTGTTCTTGAGAAATAATTAATTCCGTTGCAAATGTATTTTAGACCGATATGTATAGTTATGTAACTCATTTAAGAACTCATTGAATGATTCTTTAGCGTACCTTTCATGGATGTGAAGACACCACCACAGTGCGAGTGCGGCAATGGGTTTATGGTATTACGTGAAGCTGGGCACATTCAACACGACCCGGCCACTATTACTTTATATGTCCAGCCGGTTTGAAACATCGGAACCGATTCTTTTGGTACGATGAATATAAAAAACTCTCTTCGAACAATGAACCATCATCCAAAATTGAGATGGGTTCAAATTCGTCGCAAAATCCTACTTCCCCCTTTGTAAAGCGTCGGCACACACAAGCATACAGTGCAACTTGTAGTGCACAGACTTTTAATTTGAAGAATGCTGAAACAGTTGACACGGAACAACACATTCAAACCAAGTCAGTTATGGCATTCACCACATCAGCTCCACCAATTGATCCAGTGGACCAAACACCTCTATCTATCGAACAAGTTTGTTGTTGCTTTAGTTGCATTTGCTCGATATCGTGTTTAATGCAGTTTTTCAAGCTTGTTATTGTAATTTCTAAGTAAATAAAAAGTTGTGTGTATGTTCGTTATGTTGTAATATTGTCGTGCGAAATGTTGTCGACGTTGGTGCTTGATATCATATATGTCATTGACTCTTTGTTTTTATTTTGTTACGAGTTGCAAAAAGACTTGGTAGTGTAATTATTTGCTGCTTGTTGTAGTTGTAATACTTTACTCTTTTCTTATTGTAGATGTTAATGTTCAATATAATTTAGAATGTATTTTAAGCATTACATTTCTCTTCATAGCTTCATAAGTCAATGTAATTTCATTTGTAACCCCATGTACACACGAAGCAGTGAAGCAATGCCGAGATGACAGTAAGAACCCCATTCTCACATTTTCAGATGTTTAGATTTTGTTTTAATATGCATTGTATAGTTATTTGAACAACTGTTTGAACTTGAATGTCCATAGGGAAGAGGACAAATAATGGCAAGGGCTTAAGGTGCATCAAGCTTTTTCAGTTATGCTTCTTTTTTGGGATGCAAAGTAAAGTGAACCTTCCATATTGCTGCATCCGAAGGGGAATTAGATTAATATTCTAAACATCTTTTACTTGTTATGTTAGGTTGTGGAGATATGAACATGTACAAACACTTTAATTTGTTGTCTGCACATTTGTGCTTGGTAATTGAGAAGAAGTGATTCGGTTGATGGGATTGACTTTAATTGCATTTCTGAGTAATAAGTGTTATTTTTGGTCCCTGTTATATATTTAATAAAGTTGAAGGTAATATATTGAATACAAATTCATGCTTATGTATAGTGGTTGACCTACTATAGCACATCAATTAATTTTCTGTATTTTACAAGATATGGCATGAATTTTGGTAGAAATGTGAGCATTAAAATCGTTTTATCTTCTACTTAAGGGCATTGTTGAGTTTCAATATATTTGTGCAATTTCTTTCACTTAACAAAAACCTTTTTTCGTCTCAGATAAGAAGATGTCTGTGACTTTCCCTAGTAGGTCTCAAGATTCTGTGACCAGCAAGTATGTAGTACCACTGATATCACTGTTATTAGATGAAGAAGGCGAGGGTCTTGATCAACCTCCAGCACCTTCCAAGACCAAAAAAAAGGTTGGTTTGTCTCCTTAAGCTTCGTTGAAGGAAACATCAGCAACCAAAAAGCCTTTTGACCCTGTGGCACACATGTACTACAAAGAACTAATGAAGCATTTAACCAGCAAGAAGCATGGATGTATTGCAGAGACTGGTGCGATGAAGAAGCGTGATGCATAAGATAATTGTGTACCGATTGTTATCATCGATACGTCGATCGACTCAAGTGGGTAATCTAGTTACTTTCTTCAACAAGTGATTTGGTCTTGCAACCACCCTTTTGTTTCTTTTGCAGTGTATTATAGTTGTATATGTATTCAACGGTTAGGTGGTCAAGACAACTTCGCTAGTTTGATGTGGCACTGTAATGAAATGATGCTATGTAGCTGTACATTTAAATATATTATTGTGTTTAACAAATTTACAGCCCATATGCTTTGTAGTTGTACATTTACATATATTATTGTGTTTAACAAATTTCATATGCATAGAAACACAAAAAAGAAAATGGCCATTTTATACAACATTTGCTAGCCATTTTATATGCATTGCCAACAAATTGTTCGGAAGTGAAGTTGAAAGGAAGGAGAGATTATTGGTAGTAGATGAAAGGTGCGTTAATTTCAGAAAGCTTGCTTAAAAAATTGTTCCAAATCTGCAGTGTAATTTTGTAAATGGTTGGCTTAAATCGTTGGTGCAAAAATCATCGACAGGAGATGGTTTAACCAGTAGTAAAGGATGTAACATGAGAATTGATTGGAGCACTTGATGGAAATGGGTGCTGATTGTATGGCCACTACGTACATAGTCATGTCCAACAACTCTATTCTTCTTGTGATGAGCCAATACAGACAGAAACATGCTCACCTTCTCTTCAATACAGATATATCTAGACTCGACTAGTCCTCCAACATGAGTTAGCAAGTAACACAAGCGTACAAATGCATTCATATTCATTTGCAAGTTCACCACACATTGAACGTCTCCTATGTCAATAATCCTGTGCAAATGGTTCATTTGCAAATTTATTCTTTCTGTCATGTTATAGGACATTGTTCTTTTACGCTTGTTGCAACGTCGTTTTGCACGTAACTTAAGTACATGTCGTCTCATGAGTAACATAACCAACAATGATCGACACATGATTTGGTGCAGCAACACAAAAAAAGTAATGTGTCTACGCATAATGGGCAGCGAAGATACTTCAGAAAGGAATAAAATTCAAAATGGGGTTAACAATGACATTTGGAAAACACAAAAGAATTAAAAATATTGTAAATGAAGATACTAATTTAGGTTTAACAACTAATTTATTGTTTACCAATGCTTGGTTAAAAATACGTAAACACATTCTTCGAATACTGTGTAAATTGCAATACAAAATGCAGTAGTTTAATGCCTACAACAAAATCATCACAATATTAAAAACAATTCCAATACTTTTGAACTTCGACATTGTATCAAGTAACAAATTGACAGATGTTTAATCTTATTTGGTCTTCAATTGTGATGAAGTTACGTAAATGAGATGGAGAAAAAGCTCGGCAGAAGATTAACCTTACAAAACAAAAATACAATTGTTGCTGCAAACACATACACTACAAACATAGAAGAACAAAAAATTGAATTCAACGATGGCAACCAAGAAAAAGAGAATAAACATCATATTTCAGGAAGCAGGATAAGTAAAGAAATGTCATTTACTGACACAGTGATAGCCTCCTCACAATCCTCAATCTTTCGCAGGTCACAGCAGCAAACTTTAACCTACCAAAACTTAATTTCGAAAACATCTTACGAAAAGAAGGCGTTTGAAAGAAGTCGGTCGAAAACTGTTTACCTAATTTCTGTAGCTTTCGCCTCACACAATGAAAACCTACACCATCACCTCTCTTCGTACGTTGTTGTTAAGATGGCGGAAGATTTATTGATGGGCTTGTTGAGGGTAATTTAGGAAAATTCTGCCTTGATAGATACAAGGATTAATAATATTGGGCTGATGTGTGGGTTTATTTTAACCTATTTAGTACAAGCTAGTCCATTGGAGAAGACATTAAATGGGTTTATTAAAAAATAGACCAAACAATGGATTAACATGAAAAAAGCAACACAGACCTAATGAATCCCAGCTACCAAACGCAGTGCAAAGGTATAAAATTCTAATGCCCTATGAATGTTTGAATATATAAACCATACGAGTTCCCAAACACAAATATATTTTGATTGACAAAATAAAATAAAATTTTTAAACTTCCGCTGCGTTTTGGGCACGAAAAAACCGAGATCCAACATTTCCTCCTTGAATTTTTTTCGAAAATTTAAGTGTGTTATGTGCGCTGGTGTCGGCTGGTTTGCTTCAAAATACCAAGATTTTAATTTTTTATATATTTACTTTGCATGTTAATGGGCTTAGGTTTTGGGCCTTCAAGGGTAGAGGAAATTGGGTCTACTCAAATTAGTTAAAATGAGCCTAATAACACTTATTTAATTGAAAAATAAAAGTTTATAAATTTTAGTTTTAAAAAATAACGCATTTGATATTTTAAAAGTCCCTTGATTGCCCAAAACCGGCTTCACGGATAAAATCGAATTCCTCTCGAAAAATAATTCGAACTCTAAAAATTTAATCATTTTTAATAATATTAAGAAGCCTTGAATATATTTAATGAAAAATATTTATTTTTATCTATGTCGTCCCCGGTCTCTTCTCCCCAGCCTATTATCGAATATTCGGTTAAAATCCTTCAATTTTATGAAATTATTGTATATAATCATTTATCATGAAATCATACCTTTAATCATATAATATGCATCAATGAAGCATTTAAAATCAATTAAATAAAAATATTATGTAATTTATTCATTTGCATTCATGTGGTTTACGTAGGTAGTTTTTGGACGTTACAAAACAAAAGAGCTTTCTCTTGTTTATGCCTGATCTCCTCTAATAAGCTTTTAATCCATAATGCAGCCTTGCAAGCTTGAGTAGCTATCATAGATTCTAACTCTGTTGTAGATACCGCCAGAACTGTTTGTAGTTTTGAAACATATTTCTTCCTCTATAAGTGTAAATATATAACTCGTAGTAAATTTTCTCTAATGAGGATCAACTGCATAATTTGAATCGACATAGTTCATGAGTGTAAAATCCGATCCTCCATAACATAGTGCAGCATTTGAGGTAACATTAATGTTTCTAAGGATCCTCTTAACAGTACTCCAATGCTCACGTCCAAGATTCGCCATATAATGACTAATTGCTCTCATTGCTTGTGCAATTTCCGGTCTTGTAGAGATCATGGTGAACATCAAACTTCCCATTGCTGATGAATATGGTACTCGAGATATCTTTATCCTATCTGCTTCACTACTAGGACATATCTCACAAGATGACTTGAAATTTGTAACGTCCCAGATTCGACGACTGTCCTCACTATATCAAGACGAGTCTTTCCAGCGTGCTTATGTCCTCACTCACACGCACCCTGGGAAACTTCCCAGGAGGTCACCCATCCCAAAATTACCCCAAGTCAAGCATGCTTAACTTTGGAGTTCTTATGTGATGAGCTACCGAAAGAAGATGCACCTTCGTGATATGAGTAATACAAATAAAATCTTTTAAGCCCTCTTCAACTGTACAGTCTATTACATTGAACAGTCTCGGATTCCCTCTCATTCCCGTGTGGGATCGGTTCATTCATGTTCCCTCTTCCTAGAAGCCTGCTAGGAGCCGCTCATTGTCCGTGCAACTGATGGCACCGGCGATCACCCCCGCCCTCTTCGGCCCCGGGCCTCACATGCCCACCAGCTTCCGCTTGGTTCGTCCCCGAACCACACCGTACTAAGAGAGATTGACTCTGATACCACTTGTAACGTCCCAGATTCGACGACTGTCCTCACTGTATCAAGACGAGTCTTTCCAGCGTGCTTATGTACTCACTCACACGCACCCTGGGAAACTTCCCAGGAGGTCACCCATCCCAAAATTGCCCCAAGTGAAGCACGCTTAACTTTGGAGTTCTTATGTGATGAGCTACCGAAAAGAAGATTCACCTTCGTGATATGATTAGTACAAATCAAATCTTTTAAGCCCTCTTCAACTGTACAGTCAATTACATTGAACAGTCTCGGATTCCCTCTCATTCCCGTGTGGGATCGGTTCATTCATGTTCCCTCTTCCTAGAAGCCTGCCAGGAGCCCCTCATTGTCCGTGCAACTGATGGCACCGGCGATCACCTCCCGCCCTCTTCGGCCCCGGGCCTCACAAAATTAATAAAAAGAGGGGTTGAAGTTGACATACCATCTTGCATGTTGAAGCATTGCAAGACTTTCTTCAAATAATTGTTCTAGGAAAGCCAAATCTTTCTGTTAATTCTGTCTCGAAAAAGTTGCATCTCTAGAATCTTATTTGATGGTCTCAAGTTCTTCATATCAAATACCTTAGCTAACTGTACGTTCAATTCTTGGACCTAATCTTTGTTAGGGCTTGCTACCAACATTTCGTCAAACACTAAAACAAAATTATATAATTATCACCAGACCACTTGAAATATGTACAAGGGTCTACACTCAGTCTGTTGTGTCCATAGCTCATGATATAGGAATCAAATCTCTTGTACCAACACATTGGCACGTGTTTGAGTTCGTTCAAAGATTTTTTCAATCTTTAAATCAAGTTATCTTTGCATTTGTCTGCAAAACCTTATGGTTGGAACATGTAGATTTCTTATGCAAGATCTCCATGAAGAAATGCATTTTCACATCTATTTGTTGTAGATGTAGGTAAAACATCGTACACAACGCCAATACTACTCTGGTTGTTGCAAGACTAACCACAGGAGAAAATATCTCATTGAAATCAATATCTTCCTTTTGAGCATATCTTTTTACCACCAATCTAGCATGATACTGTTTAAATTGGTTATTACCATCAAGCTTGATCTTATAGAACCATCTGTTACCAATACATCTGAGCTTTGAGTGGTCTCATGGAAACTCGATGGCTCACTGTCTTCTATTAATAGACCATATGCAATATTGCTTTCAGTGACATAATCTACAAGCCAGCCTGGTCTTCTTCTGTCTCGAATTGATTGCCTCACATTGAAAACCTCGGGCTCAACATGTTCTGTTCTTCGTGCTCCGGTACTACTTCATAAGAAATTTGATATTCGTCTGTCTTATTTTCCACCTGAATTATTGAATTTTCTGAATTCAGTTAGCCTTTTTCTCCATATATTTTATTTTCTTCGAAGATAACATCAATGTTGATGACAAGTTTGTGAATGGTAGGATCTCACAAGTTAAACCCCTTTATTCCATCAGCATAATCCGAGAAGATACACTTTCTAGATTTTGAATCCAACTTCGATCTTTCTTGGTCATGTATAAAATGTTCACAATACTTACAAATATATACAAATGAGAATAATCAACAGGCTTCTCAGTCCACATCTCCATCGGAGTTTTTAAATCAATCGCCGCAGAAGGAGAATGATTGATGATATAACTAGTGTCTTAACTCATTCTAAGTCCTCAACGTGAATGTTTTTTTGACCAATAAGGTCTTGCTCATCCGCTCTATCACTCCATCATGTTGAGGTGTGTAAGCCATCGTCAACTGTTTTTTGATATCCTCATGTTGGCAAAGTGCATCAAATTTGTCACAAGTATATTCTTCTCCATTGTCAGTCCTCAAACTCTTGATTTTCTTTTTAGAATCAAGTTCAACCCTCGCTTTGAAATCTTTGAAGATATAGAAAATTTCTGATTTGTTCTTTATTGGATACACCCAACATTTCATAAAGAATTTATCAATGAACGAAACAAAATATCTTCTCCTCCTAGAGATTCAACTGGTGCTTGCCGAACATGCAAATGAATCAACTCCAATATACTTTTTTCTTTTGTTAGTAAATGTGTCAAACTTTAATTTGTGTTGTTTACTAGTAACACAATGCTCACAAAAGAGTAGTGACACTTTTGTCAGCCCCAACAGTAGCTTTTTTCTGAGAGAATTTTAAACTCTAGTTTTGACTTATGCTCGAGCTTTCTATTCCTTAACATTGTTAATTGTTATCCTAAACCAATCGATCCAACTGCTAGTTTCGCCTGCCCCAAGGACAAAAGAGTCTTCATCAGTCCCTTCACATATCGTACTTCATGTATAGTCCAAATGGTACTATCAAATATTTTTATTTTGATTATTCCGACCTTAGAGATTTCCAAGGCATGATCATTTCACATGAGTAAAGATCCTTTTGAGTAATATTCTGCAGTTGTTGCTAATTTGCTGAATAATATTTCACCAACGCATGAAGTATTTGTCATATTTTCTTGAGAACCCTCCTCGATACTCATACACTTTTTCTTAAAGTATCATTTACCGCCACATTTAAAACAGTATTGTTCTTGTTTCTTGACTTTGATCTACCTCACATTTGGCTCCCACTAGAGTTATTGTCCATAAATGTCCCTCTTATCATTGGTAAAACATCTGTCTGTATGAAATTACCAACCTATCTTCTTTATTCTTGTGTCAACTTTCTTCTCCAAGAATCGCAATCAAGACATAGTCGAATTTTAAAAAAATTGTGAGGATATTATTAATTAAATTGATGATAAGTCGATTATATGAATATGATAGACTTTGAAGTAGAAGCTCCGCACGTTTGAATTTCTCTTTTTTATTCCCATAATTGTGAGTGGAAAAATATGGTATTTAGAGTGTTGATATGATCGATTATTGATACGAATTCCATGATCCAAAAAATATAAAGCGTTATCATTAGGAAAATCATATTGTGTAGTGAATTTACTTCGTACATCTTTGTCAGAGTATCCGGCCCAGATAATTTTTGTCGTCTTTATATCAGGTATACTTGATAGTACTTCATCTGCCATAGCCAAGTGTAAATTGACAACAATATTATCATTCATCTCAAGTGTAAATTGACAACAACATTATCATTCATCTCATTCCACTTTCCATCGTTCGTCATTTCCCTCTGTCTATCTTAAATAGATTTCTTTCTTAAACTGTTTGTATCTTTATTTTCCGCATTATAAAATTGAAACAATGGAACTTTTCTATCTCGTACATGTTCGTCATTATATTTACAACAATTTAGTAGAATGGACAAAAAAAATCTCTCTTTAATAAAAAATTTCAAAAATTTCTTTCTGATTGCAACTATTGAGCATACTCAGAATTTTAAACCAAGGATCAGATACCACTTGTTGGTCTCAGTTGTGGCATCTTGAGATAATAATATGAAAATAATTATAAAACTGGACACTAAGATTTATGTGAAAAACTCTTAAAAATTATTATAATAAAAAACACATGCAAGATGAAAAAAATGAACTATAATATTTTATGACAACAACCACTGAATTTATTTTCAAAAAGAACACACACTCTCTTAATATAAAAGAACCAACACCTCACAAATATTATAAAACTAAGTACTCAAATGCTATGAGATCAGAGAAAAGAACAGAAAATGAGTTATAGACCTCTCTCGACTCGTTTCATTCATCCTCAACACATTGATACCACCCACCTCAATAAATTCTTGCCAACATGCACCAAACTCATTAAATTCCACCAACCACCTACAGTCTTTCTTACCGGGAACATACTATGAAATGCTACTTAGGGGGAGTAATAAGTTCATAATTTATATTTTTTGTGTTTATTTTGCATGCAATTAAATTGGTTGTCAACATTTTAATCAATTTTTATAAGTCCTATCTTGGTTTCAGTTGCGTATAGATTTAATTGAGGAAGTGGAGTCGAAACACCGGAAAAAGTGAACAATTTGGCTGTTGTGGATTGGGTTTTCTCGTGCCCAAAAGCACTGAAAGTTTTAAAATTTTAAATTTGGACATTCAAAATTATTGTTTGAGCACTCGTATGGTTTTAATAAACATTCATAGGGAGTTTTTAACTTTTACCTTTAGTAAAATATTCACTTGGCTCTAACTATTCCAGGACTAGCGAAGATAGCTCTTGATGTATTTCCTACGAATTTTCCTCGAGGCTTCTTTCTTCAATCCTTCTATCAAGTCCATGACTAGATCAATTGTTCTTCTTCTAAATTGCACTAGAAATTTAGAAATATTTTACTTTGAGATGGAAGAACGGGATGACGGCTCAGATATTCAATTAATATGAAGTGGCCTAAAACAAGGAGAGTGAGAGGAGGTGTTTTTCGAAAATACCTTGGCTTGGAGGCTAGGGTTTTCGAAAATTATGAGTATGAAAACTTACATAACCCTAAACCTAATACACATATATATAAGCTTAGGGTCCATTAATTAAATTAAATATTTAATGGGCTTAACCAATTAATTATTCTAGTCCAAATAGTTTAATTAATTAATTAATATTGTAAAGTCCAATTAAGAACCTTAATAATTTGTATGTTGATATTGTACTTCTACAAGCCCATTTACGTTAAATTTAAATCCTTTTAAATTCAACTACTTGAATTTATTTCTCAATGTTTTAAATAAATTCAGCTCCTTGAAATTATTATCTCAACGGGGACAAAATAATCCAGTACTTGTGTGACCTTCAGTGGTTCATGGATGCAGCTAGCCGTGGGTTCATAACTCTTTGTAATTCAGGACATAATCCTTTATTTAGGCTTACCCTAATTTGCCCCATTCTATATACAACAATTGATCATGAGAATGTCAGAATCATATTTCTGATTAAACGCATTGAATCATGGTAAGAGCGTCTAGTAGCATCGCCTCATGATTTCCTAGGTATCACTGATAGTGCTTGCAAGAACCAATATGTTATGATTAACGTACAGTACGGCCCCTTCATCTTATATATCACGATCGAATCTGCAACCATTGGTTCATCGAGGTTTGCATAAGAATTTGATAACTATGTGACATATTTTTGAGAATAAATATTGTCATCACATGTACAATTGGAGAACTCCTTCCCTAGTGTACATCTCATACTCTGGCCAGAGATTCCATGCATTATTATTTTATCAGATCACACAGGATATCCACACCCGTAGGTGAGCGGTGAATTCTCGACTACAATGCACCGACTCCTACATGTGTCGTAATTGTACCTAATCTCGCCACCTGATGACCCTCATGGAGTCGGTAAACAAGTCAAAGCACAGTCCTAGCATATAGAGCCTTAGTGTTCTCCTGGGTCGTAGGCCCGAGATTTTATTACTGTAATCTGAGAGTAATCTGAAATGATTTATTTATTAATCGAAATGATTATAAACGGAATGGATCAGACCGGGAGAGCCGAAAGAAGATTTGACATGAGATGTAAGGGGAAGTCCTCGCGCACATGCGCGACGTGTGGGGCACACATGCGCGAGGAAGGCAAAACCTTTCACGCATATGCGCGACGTAGATGGCGCACATGCGCGGGATGGGCATAATGTTTGGCGCATATGCGCGACGTAGATGGCGCATATGCGCGAGCTGACAGAATGCTGGTTCGAACTACCGGCGCATATGCGCGACTTTGTGACGTGCAGAACATGCAACAAGCCACTTGCCATCACCGTGCAACGTGTATATATATATATAAACATACAAACGTTAATCCTCAGAGTAAAAGAAAGAAAGGAACGGAAGAAGCAACTTCTGATTTTGATCGAGATTTACGAAAAATCCGTCCGTCTGTTTTTGAATCCGACTTTGGTACTGTGTTCCTATCAACGCAGGCTACAACTGGACGTAAGTTTTGTTATGTTTAGACATGATTTGAATTTATGATATTGTCAGAATTGAATATGAATCAGATAGGATGTTTCTTCTACAGTAGACATTGTATAATTGAAGTCAGATTAAAGAATAGACTGTTTATACAATTGTTATGATTTTCAGAGTTGAATTGATTGAGATTTGGTATCAGAGTTGAGTTATTACTGATTTTAAGTGTACCGATATTGAGATTAGGAATTGTATTGATACTGATTATGAATTCTGGTAGTATCTCTGTGATGTTGAGATTGACGGGGTTATCGAGACTGTATTGTTATGCCGTCAAAACATCAGTTGATTTAGAATGATCAGATATAGTAATGATTTCGATGATATCGTTGATATGAATTAGATTGTACCTTGTTCAGATATGGATCAGATTATATACTGATTTGAGTATTGATCAGAACAGGTTTTGAATCGAATTATATACTGATATTGTATTTATGTGATTGTCATTTCCAGACTAGGTATGGACAAATTGGAATACAAGACTTCGTCTTCGTCAGACCGGGAAGACAAAGGTATAATTCATGTTTTGTTTATGGAAGACACAACTCAAATGAGATTCAATTTGAGTTTCCCAACAAAATCACATACTAGAATTTTTGTTTATCTTTTTATATGATTATGCTTTGATTATAGATTTATATTCAAGCATTTGAGATAGGAAAGTCATTTGGTAGATTTGCCAAATTACTAGATGTTCGGTGGTATCGACGCTTCGGATCAGAGTCACTCCGATTGTAGATATTCGATACAGACAGGGCCGAAGTCTAGGAATAAGACGTACAGTCACCCCGATTGGGAGGGTAGGTGACAGACAGTGACGTCTTATTCACATTGGGATCCCTAGAGTTAGAGTTGATTTGAGTCAAGATATGACTTGAATTGAGTTGCATGCTTATTTTGATTTAGTTTCATAGACTATGAAACCTATTGTTATGGATTTTATGCATGATAATATGCTTTATGATTTATATTGTGTATATGCATGTATACATGTTTTATACTGGGATTTATTCTCACCGGAGTATCCGACTGTTGTCTTGTTTTGTATCTGTGCATGACAACAGGTGGGACAGGATCGGGGTCAAGAAGATGATGAGAAAAGATGAGTTAGAGTGGTGATTCCGGACTTATTGTAGACTTGGTTTAATACTTGAAATTTAGTAGTTGAACCTTAGACTAGTTTGAATAATTGTTGTACATTATTGTACTTATATACTGAGATGTATATTAGTTAAATTCCATTACGTTCCGCACTTACATTTTTAAAAAGAAAAATTTTTAGACCCTGTTTATCTTAATTGATAATTAAATCCCAAAGGTGATTAAGAAGATGATTAGCGTCCGGGTCCCCACAACCGGTGGTATCAGAGCGATAGATCCTTTAGACTAAGATAGAAGAGAATGAGCGGGGTAGATAGATTGAGTTTTCTTTCCTTGCATGTGATTGCTAGCATGAGATTTATTTTAATGTTGATTTACATTATGTATGCTAGCATGATACTATGATTTACTGCTTTGAAATACATGTTTACCTGATTATCTGATTTGAACTGGTATTATGTATTATTGAGTATGAATCAGATCTGATTCATGATCAGCAGTAAGATGATCAAAGAAAGATTGGAACAGACTTGCAGTATTTGGGTTACTAATGGTTTTGGTAATCAGAGATACCTCCTAGAAGAATTCCAGAACGGGGCAGTACTTTGGTTGAACAGATAGATATATCAGAAACTCTGATGGAAATACAGTTGAAGAGGTTTCAGTCGTTTCAACCGCCGATTTTGAAGGGTACTGAGATGTCTGAAGAGTGTCAGAATTGGTTAGATGACATAGAACTATTGTTTGATTTATTTGATTATTCAGATGAACAGAGAATTAAATTGGTGCCCAACCAGTTACAAGAGGCTGCCCGAAGTTGGTGGATTACGATCAAAGGAATATTAGAACAACGTGGTACTGTGATCACGTGGGAAGTTTTCAAAACTGAATTCTATCGAAGATTTTTCTCAGTTTCGTACCGGGAGGACAAAAGAGCAGAATTTGAGAATTTGAGACAAGGACAACTGAATATTGAAGAATATGTTGCTAAATTGTCTACTTTACTGCGTTTTGTTCCTCAGATAGCTGGGAATGATGAAGCTGTAGCTGAGCAGTTCATCAAAGGATTGAATTCAGAGATAGTTGCATTGATAAATATGCAGCGACCTTACCATTTTGCTGATACTTTGAGTAGGGCAAAGAGAGCTGAGGTGAGTCTGATTCGACAACGTGAAAGGTTAGAGGTGATTCAATTTCTCTTAGAATTGATAAAGGCAGTACGAGTGGAAAGCAAGATTTGCGGAAAGCTCGAAAGAAACAGTTTAAGAAGTTAGGGAGCGGACTGAGTGGTTCGTCTAGCTCCAGTGGTTCCAGCCCGAGTTATACTGGAGTATATTGCAAAACTTGCGGAGGGAGACATCCCACAGAGCAATGCCAGGGAGTGACTGGTAGTTGCCATATTTGCAGACAGCCGGGACACTTTGCTAGAGTTTGTCCTCAGAGAAGTTCCCGAAGATTTTAGGGAGCAGAAGACCAAGGAACAGACACCGGACACACCTGATGATATAGTGGCAGGTACTGTTCTTTTATGATTATACTGCATAGGTATTGATATATACTAATGCATTCCCTACGATTATCTTTGACTGAGTTGCATTGAGATATGCTGTATCTGTTGAGCCTGTTTGTACTGTAGTATTGATTCCCTTACTTTTTGGGAAAGAAAGATTGATATCAGAGATTTCTGTGAAATATTGTATACTACAGTAAAATGAGAATGAAGTCGAGTTAGATTATGATGTACTTGTGTTTTTGATTTGACCGCATTATTAATATTAAATATGCTGAACAAGTACAGAACTATTGTAGATTCCTTCCAGGAAAATATAAGATTCAGACCAGATAGGGCTGATGAGTAGAAATTCCACGGTAAGGATTCTAGATCTATAATTCCTTTGATATCTGTATTGTTTATGACTCGATTGATACAGAAAGGAGCAGATGGTATCCTTATGTATTCAGTAGACATACTGAAATCGAGCCTAGTATTGGCAGATTTGCCAAGTGATGTACGAGTTGGTTGACGTCTTCCTAAATAAGATTTTTGAGTTGCTTTATATCAGGAAGATAGATTTCAGAATTGAATTGATACCAGGTACTGTTTGTGTTTTAGAATTCAGTACAGAATGATATTGAATGTACAGAATGTCACTGAATAAATTGAAAGAATTGAAAGATCAGTAGAAGAGTACCGACCAGGAGTTACATATGATTTAGTGTTTCTTTGTGGCATATTTCAGTATGTTCAGAGGTATTCTAATGATTTATGCTTATTATATCTATGATATGTAGATATATTCGCAGCGTCTGATCGATTGAATCAAACAATTGAAGATTGTATTGAATACACTCTGAGAATTGTGATTATTGTATACAGAAATTATTCAGATAAGAATCTTGCTTGAAACAGATTGTATTCAGAATAAGCGATATCTGAAGTCAATATACCGATTGATTTTGACACAGTTGAGATTGTGATCAGTAACTGAGAACGATACCGATATCAGAAAGATCAGAAATGTCAGAAATTTATTTTTTGTCTAAGTTGGCAGATTATCTTATCCGATTATGTTTTGAACTGCTTGGGAATTGTTAGCTTCTATATAAATATTTGATACAGATTATTCAAATCGAATCAGAGCTGAATTCGAGAATTTCGGCAGTTCAGAGATTTAACCAGAATGTTCAGAACTTAAATTTGATAATCAGAGCAGAACATCAATCAGAGTGACAGATATATGGTTTTTACTGTATGAGAATGATTATCGTATGATGTCAAATGTTTCAGAATTGCACGACAGAATTTGATATCGATAGTCAGAACCGAATACCAGGTAGGTATATTTTTTTTTATTTATATTATTAACTGATTTGTTTGTACCAAATAATTCGAATCTGAAATGACAGGTAGTGTCAGAAACACACAATAGTGGATTCAGTTTTCATTTTGGTAACTGAGAATGTATGATATTCGAACAGATAGTTTTGACATAGACAGATTAAATCAGTTGTGACAGAATTTGTACTGAAATGTTGGCAGAATTTGTACT